>NC_055703.1:17372345-17674131 GCF_017639745.1 Melanotaenia boesemani
CTTTGGCTGGTAGAGGAAGCCAGAGTACTTGGAGAGAACCCACTCATGAGCTGGTGGAACATGCAAACTCCACAGAGTAAGACCACTGTTCGAATTTCTCGACAGCCAAGGATCGAACCAGTGACCTCCTTGCTGTGCCACACCACTGTGCAGCCACAAAACATTTCATCACTGAACTTTAAAAAATGTTGTATTTTACATTACAATTAGAATAACTTTCCAATGGATAGGCGTTACTTTAAGTCTAAAAAGCTGTATATTTCTCCATCTGTGTAGTAACCTTGACCACCTGAACTAACTCACCTCACAATACAAACTGAAGCCAGTTTGATTAAGTAAGAAATAAATAAGAGATATAACAAGTTATCCCCCTGGCTTGTAAATGTATAATATTCATACATAAAAATAAAAAATGCAACCTCATGTGGACAAATTAGGAATTGTAGTTACTTTAAAAAATGCAGTTAATTACTTGTATGTCATTTTCAAATTTACTATATTCATCCTGCGGGCCATATTGGAGCCTCAGGCAGACTAGTTTTGGTCCCCTGGCTGAATATTTCAAGGATCCTTGGCCTCAACTGGTGATGAACTTTTGACCGTTTACTTCCACTGCCAGACACACCCCACAAAGGACCACATTATTAAAACAATTGGGATGTGTGCTTGTTCTACTTCAGCTATCAGCTGCTCGCAATGTAATGTTTCCTTGCAGCTGTCGCACTGCCAGGTTGTCTGTGTGTGTATGCAACAAAGAGAGAGTGATGGCAGCAGGAGCTCCCATCAGGCCCGTGGGACAGTGGGAGAGGAGCAGACGGTCGTGTCGTTTCACTGCAAACATATGGTGAAACTCAAGTGTGTAATTTACCTAGGACCACGGGTGGCCTGGAGCTACACGCATACTCATAAGTAAGTGCACATGTACACACACACACACCCAACAGGGTGTAATTTACCTGGGATCTATGGGTGGCCTAGTATCCTGTTGCACTTGTCATACATGCAGACAGCTCAAACACGACTCATACAAACACTAACACAGACAAGAGAGTGAAACTAATTTCCCAAGCCTGTAGTCAGAAGAGTAAGAAATCACACCATGACAGATATGTTAGAGAAAGTTAGATACACAATAAGGTGAAGACATTACCTCCAAAATCTTAAACTGTGGGAGTTACTTCTCACTCTGCATCACATCCTCTCCAATTCATCAACCTGGCTCCTTTTCAAAGCCTGAGCCAGACCCCCTGAGAAAGGGAAAGAGATGAAGGCTACAGAAGTGCCAGAGAAAGGGAGGAAGACAGATTAGAAGAGCATGTCCCTCCCTACATTCCTGCACTGACCTTCATAGTGGTGTGGTACTGAAGCTATCATCAGCCCTCCATGCTTTACTGTTGGGTGTTATTGAGGGGTGGGATTCTAGTCGCATCAAACCTGCATGCTCCACCCACAGCAACGGTGAATGGAGCGGATCTAGTTTCACATGAGGACTGACAGACAGGTTGCCCCAGACATTTACAGTTGGCAGTGTTTGAGATGTCTGGCTGTGGTGAAGGCTGATATGATAGCCTGTCTGCACAATGTGTGTGTGTGGAAAAGTCAGAGAGAACTGGTGTTTGATCTCTTTTCCCAGCCATGGGGCTTTAACTTCACTCCAGGTGCAGAAAAGTCAACCTGAGGGCATGGGAGGCATGTACAGATGAGATGACATGCCTGAAGTACACAGACACACACACACACACACATACACACACAGTAGTAGAAAGCTTCTTTGGAACAGTAACTCAGACTGTGTAACCTTGTGGTTTAAACTGGTTTACCAGTCCAGTGGTGTTGCTGTGGAATGCCTCTGAAGACCCAGTAATGTGCTGTAGGATAAACATTTCTATTACTGCCTCCGCATGAGAACATCAATCAGTCCCAAACAGAAATTCTGAGAGTAAGAAATGAAAAGGTGAAAGGGCCAGCTGGTTCAGTGGGTAGGGTAATGACAATGTGCAGGACAGCCACTAAGAAGCAGATGGAGTTAGTTTTCTTTGCTGCAGATCAGGTAGGAGGAAGCAGGGAGTAACTTATTGAGAATAAAGTCACTGCGTTGCAACACTGTAGTGAAGCAGAAACGTATTTGTTCAACAGGTGCATTAAATTCAGCATTTATCCTAACAAAATAAAAAAAAAGAAAAACTCTGGAGTATCAAGGTTTCTTCAATTCCCTGACCCTAGATGAAGCACAAATAATCATTCATGTTATTCCTCCATATCACCACATAGGAAATCTGTGTGGTCCATAATGAGCTCAACAAACATCTGCTACTCCTGTATTAAAGACCATTTTCTCCATGTCTTATCCTGTAATATGGAGAAATTAGAGTGCAGGGACTCATTCAGCGTGTTTACATACACACACATTCACAGAGAGCAGACATAATATAAGGCGTCCAAGTGTTTTTATACTACCCAACTGACGCTCTAACATACCATCTGAACACCACAATTTTCCATCCACAACAGTAAAACACTACCGGGTGTCTTTGGTGTTCACTCCCTGAATACCAGTCTTTTCTCTTTTTTGCAGGTCTACCAAATGAAACTCCCAAAGCTCCACTGAACAAGAAATGTTTTTTTTTTTGTTTGTTTAAATCAGAAAACTAAGTTAATGTTCTCCTTTTTGTAAGAGACCTGTAATTGCTTCTGAAATAATGTTCTTTTTATTTTTTGTCATTGCAGGAGTTTCCCCTCAAACACACTAGGTTACATAACCTGTGATGGGTGAGAGATTAATAGAGGAATGCTGCCACCTAGCGTCACAACTCCTATAAATATATGACGACATACAAGCTCGTCTATTCTGCTTCAGATACCCAAGATAGTAAACTGAATAAAAAGCAATCTGTCACAAACACTTTTAGTGCTCATCTGACAGTGTAAAATAAAGTGATAGGCTGTTTGAATACAACTATGCAAGCTGTCTTAGAGCCAGTTTAAACTGATTCTTAAGCAGGAATGTCTCATTTTGTTGTTTGCCTGTTAACTTTAATCTTCAACTTGCATGAGAAATTGAAGGGAATGAATAATATGAGAGTAAAATCAATCAAGAGACAAAGAAGACAATGAAAAGTAACTTAAAGCTTGGAAATTGATTTTATTATGTAAAATCCTTTATTTCTGCATAGCAGTGCTGCATTTAGCAAAGTGTCAGAAACAACATACAGGAGACAATCTTCAGCAGAATACCGGTGTCCACACTGCTTCCTCCTCATATACAGTGATGTGGCTGCAGTCAGCCGCTGGACTTAAAACAGGCAACACATCCACAGAAACTTGGTTTTTCAATAATTTCTCGTTCCTGGAAAAGTCTGCACCGAGGGTTAAACTGAAGCTTGTTTGCAACATTGGATGATTTTCCTCACTTGCTCATCTCCTGCTGGACTTCAGTGAAGATCTTCTCTTCCAGTTCAGAGGTGTCATACTCCTTCAGCATGTCATACTCCTGCCAAGGCTGTGCAAACTTCTGCTGGACGAATTCCATCTGTCTAGGTGTCATGCAGAGGTCAAACTGAATGCCTTGGATGTTGAACTTGGGCCGTTCCCAGCGTTTGGACCACGGCTTTGGGCGCATTCGTACTTTGATCTGTTGAACAAAGGAAAATGCTTTTCGTAGTAGTTTTGATGGACGAATAATAATACAAAAAGTTGCAATAAAGGTATAAATTATTAGTCAAGAGAAGCCTCGGCTGATGAGGCTGTTTGTGTGCATCTTCAGTTTCTCTCACCTTGTTTACAGGCACCTCTCCAGTAGGAGGGATTGACACAGGCTTCATTTCGGGATCCACAGTGCTGTACTCAGGCAGAGCGTCTCTCAGGTACATTAGGTTGTCATCCAGTCTTTTCTCCAGCTTCAGCACTTCGATTCTCTGTATACGAGGGTTGTACAGCTCATAACAGAGCTCTATACCTAGACCACACACACAGACAAGTTTTACCTGATGCTCACCTGGTTTACTTCCAGTAACAGAACAATCAATTAAGCTGATTATTTGTAATGTTCCGGTAATTAAATGAGCAATAGATTATTTCACAAAGCTGGTTTTTTCTTACTTTTCTTTATATCTGTTGAAAATTACAGTAGAAGTGTGACTTAAAAATTTGAGGAAAATGTGAAGTTTGTTTTATCTGAAGACACAAACACAGTAAAATGTGAGAGGATAAGCTCTCTAAGCTCTTTTAGAATTACAGTGTTCATTTTGACATAGGAATTCATATCATGCTAACAGAAACAGCATTGTCTTAAGATATCAGTGAATTGGAGCAGCTAAAATACTGGAATATTTTCAGATGGAAAAGCCTATGATGTTTATTTTAAAATGAATCATTTAATACTACAACCTTGAATAGGACTAAGCAAGTATAATAAATGGATGGATTGAAACATCTAGCATTGTGTTCCCTGCTCTCTAAATAATCAAGATTGAGTTTTCATCACTGAAATTGCTTTATATCATTGGAAAGTTTATTTTGATCCATCACCACGAAAAATACAAATATGGTGAATAAACACAGAAACATGACGTTTGGATAAATAACTATCAGTTAACTGAAATAAAGGAGTGAGGTAAAATATCCCTACTAACCATCTTATCATAAACTGAATGAACATATAAACTCCCCACAATTCTTTAATCTTTTCAGTTGGTATTTCTACATTTATATCACCATTGCAACAAATAGAATACTTGAGACTGCATTTATGCTAAAAATATTAAACTATTATGTAAATAATAATAATAAAAAAGTTTTTGTTCAATTAATCCTAATAATCTTTCACATTCAAGTCCTGCAGCATAGACATATAACTGTGTGGAGAGATTTCGGTACACATTTTAGTGAACAAATCTCACCTTGATTATCAATGATGTTCCTCAAGATGAATGTGGCCCCTAACCCTTTTCCACCTCTTTGTACACAGATACCAACAAAGCGGTTGGTTTTCCCACTGGCACTGGGATCGGCCATAGTCACTGCAAGGATGCTCCCTGAAACAAGTCAAAATAAGCAAATGTTAAATGGTAGTGCAGTGATGTGCAACTGTATTTACAAAAAGAGTAGGCCAACCTCTTCTTTAACAACTCTATGGGTGTAGGCCTGTCACAGTTACTTTTTCACCATAACTACACCACTAAAAACAATAATAAATGTGGCCTCCAAGTGTCTGTATACACTCCCTACAATGTCTGGGCATGCTCCTGATGAGATGATGGATGTTCTCCTGATGGATGTCCTAGAGATGCTGGATTAAATTTAGGTCTGGTGAACGGGCAGGCCAGTCCGCAGCATCAATGCCTTTGTCATGCAAGATCTGCTGACACACTTTAGCCACATGAGGCCAAACATTGTGATGCATCAGAAGGAAGCCATGTCTCACGGCAACAGCATGTGGTCTGACATTGGGGCTGAAGATCTCATCACGGTACCTAATGGCAATCAGGGTGCCTCTGGCTAGCACATGGAGGTCTGTGTGATTTTCGGATTGGATATCTGGCTGAATTCGCCAATCCACCTCACCAGTCCACAGAAGAGTTTTCGTGGTCCCATGCTTACAAATTGTAAGTACAAAACATAAAAATAATTAAATATTTTCATTAGAATTCGTGTATATATTAATATTTGTACATTATTTAGTTTTTTAACTCCAAATTTCTAGTTCAGATACAGCATTACTGTACATGCACTGACAAGTCTGATGAGAAATAACCTGCTTTGGTGCTTTTGTATGTCACTAAATTGGATATATTTTAGTCTGGAAACATGAAAAAGCAAGACAACAACTTAAAATGTGCGTACAACCAAGGTTTCTGAGGTAAAACATTCAGCTAAGAAGGGAAGAGAAAATAGTGCCCCAGACACTCCTGAAATGTTCAAGTGGAGCATTAAACGTCTCTCAGACAAAGTGAAAACTGAAGGGATTATCCCACAAAAAAAGTTGCTTCAATTCATCATTCTGGCCAGTCAGTCTCTGTCAAGGAAAATTCTGAATATATTCGCTGTCTAAAACGCTATAACACTGAGTGAGAATGTAAATCACAAGAAGTAGGTGAGGAAAACCGTGGAATTCTCCAGCTTGGATTGTTCTGCTCATATGCTGCAGCTTGCTGAGTATGATGGGCTTATTTTGAAGCGCAGTGTTAGCAACACTTTAACTAATGCATGTAAACCTGTGGAACCAGCAGCTTCTATGATCAGAAGTCCTCTTCAGCACAAATGAGCTGATACTCCAGACCAAAATCTGTCTGCAACGCTGTCAGATTATCCAGTGTTCCCAGATTATTCACATACATCCTACTTCCCTTTCAACACACTCTCTTGAACCTTAAAAATAAATAAAAAAAACAGTTGTACCTTTTTCATTAAGATTTTGAAGCAGCGACACACATTTTCTTTGATTTACTTTAGGGGGTTTTTTCTTACTATTTTGGAAAACATTTAAACTAGATTAATTTAGTTTATCAGTTGCTCTCTTGATGTATGGTTTACTACAGTCTAATGAAGCCTTACACAATAATAACAGGAGCAATAATGACTAAAATCACAATAACGTTCATGTAAACAGATTTGATATCCAAAAATACTGATATCGTCCGATGTCAAAATTTCAGATATCAGAATCAGATCCCCAAAAAGTGCATATTGGTGCATCTCTACTGATACAAACACCACTATATTTCTAAAACTTTTTCCACCATTTAATATAACTTTTGACAAATTTTTGGAATAGTTTTAACATCTGATAGAGATTTACAAATGGTTGTATTCTGTTTTTAAGTACATCTTACACAACATAACTTTTTGGGAATTGGGGTTGCATTTACAACTCCTCATTCATGGATTTATATAACTGCTCATGTGGAGGCGCCTTTCTTGTAGTTTGTTTACTAATCTGCTAAATGTTCTGAACTTTTTAGTCCATGCAGAATGTGGTTTAACATTTTCTTGTAGAAATAAACAAGACATTGCCTGAAAAATTATGTGTCAGTGGTAACAGATATTGCTTTGGAAGCATTTAGTATTTTTTGTACCTTCCATATTTGAATTATTTCAAGTACCATAGGTTATGCTATCTCCACAAATATTATATATATATTTTTTTTAACTATTTGTCCATGCACAGGGTTTTCGAAGTCCTCTCCAGTTTTTTTTTTCCTGAAAGTTTTTGGCTCTTCCCAATTTGTTTGCTCAAATCCAATCAAACATTTGCCATGGTTGTGTTCAGGACAATTAACTTATTACTTGTGAAATGTTCCATTAGGTGATTTTCCAGTTTTGATATGCCTCTGGATCAACTTTTTAAAGCTGTTTTACTGTAATCGATATCTAAATAAGCGTTAATGGATATCTCAAGTGTGTCCAAACAACTGCATTTCGTTTTAATTCTGGACAAACTGACTTTGCGCTGTCTTTATTTTAAACTCCATCAACACCTTTTTGAGAATGCATTTGCATAATACTGAATTTATTTTTAATACACCGGATCATTTAGTTTCTTACCGGCATAGAACTCGGGGATATCGAGCACTTTCCTTCTGCGAATCATGTCTTTCCTCTCAATGAAAAACTTTAAAGGATTTGTCCTCTGCCTGGGAGGAATGAACTCTGGGCTCAGAAACCTGAAAGGGATATGCAGGCAGGTTGGACTTTGAAAAGCTACTTTACACAAGAGCTAAGGGAAAATAGGTATGTGTGAATATAAAAAAAGATGACCGTGTTTCTTTTACATAAAAACTTACTTTCGCAGAGATGCTACAGTCTGCGTCTTATCTGTGATGACAGGTTTGGTCGGAGGGACAAATTTAGGTTGGTCCCCGTCAGCACGACAACACAGAGATGTTGAAAGATATCCTGAAAACATAATAATAATAATAATAATAATACATTGGTTTCATTCACTGTTACACCTGTCAGGATGCTCACTATTAGCATGAAATTTGCTAGCCATATCGTTAGCTCATAATGAATGTACATTAAAAGTTAGGCGCTTTTTCACATATTATAACATTTTACAGAAAGTTAAAAGCTTCTTCCTTGTACTTACGTTCATTTTTAAACTGCAAATTTCGACATAACCTCAACGAAATTATACATTTTTCGAGTCCTTTTGTGGAGGCTGCCATGTCTGACCTTCTGTTGTCACGATGTACGGAAGCCGTGAAAGCTTACTTATTTGAGATTCGCTTTTGGCTGAACTGTTGTTTCCACTAGATGGCGCAATTGTTCTTTTGGTTGCACACGAGTAACCTTGTATTTCTCAAGTGTACAATAAATAGAAAATGTAGTCATGTGTACTTTTTCAAAAGTATACAATAAATAGAAAATGTGCTATGAAAACAAGAAATGATTGCATTTAATTTAATTATATTTAATATAACTTGAATTAGCCTGTATTAAAAACCTTTATTTGTGTACAATTAAGTATTTTTAAAGACAGTTTAAATAACAACAAAATAATTAACTTGATGCCAATTTAATTTTGCTAGTACACAGGAGAGTCAGCTTTTAGATCTGTCTTTTAATTCCGTTGTCAAAGCAAAATAATCTCTTTTTGGTCGTATAGTCCTATATGTCAATAGGTCATCAAATGTAGAGTTTATATGTCTTTCTCTTATCTGGCTGTTTGCAGACTTATGTAGGCCTATTTACTCTTACTCTATCAAAGATTTAATATGGTGGAAATAACATCCCACATAAACATTTGCACTAGACGTATTTTGCGCGTGCGTTTGTCACTCCCAGTCTGCCACCAGCAGCGGAGCGTTGCGCCTGCAGGTGGACTGCCTCTTCAATACAACACACAGATGGAAGTGTGTGTACACGGCAGCAGTCCACAGGAACCTCGATGCCAGTCTCACAGCAGCTCTGTGGGAGGATGAGGGAAGACTATAGCGACATGGGACCTCACATCTCCTGAATCTGAAACTCGGTGCTGTAGCTGTTATTGGACTTTCTAATGATTCGGAGGAAATCAAAAAGTTGGCTTCAAGGATGTTCTTCTTAGATGGGACTCTCTCAGCCGTCAGTTTTGCGCTTCTATTCGGAATAACGTGTCTAATCGTCCAAAGCGACATCACCAAGGGCTCCTCGGAATTTTCAGGTTGGGAATTTATCTGTTTTGTGATGTGAAAAAGTAAAAAGAGCTTATTTATTTATTTTTATTTGTTTATTTATTTAGGTTTTTTACTTTAAACAAATCCTCAAATGACCACCACTTCATATGCGTATTTGCACTTGGGTTTCACCCCATTTTAAACTTGAAATATAGCATTTTCCCCTTAAGAGATGATGAACGGTACAACCACTAGTTCATACTATTTACCTTATTGAGCACGACACTCAGAAAAGCTGTGAGCCGTGATTTTAGTGTTGCGTCGCATCAAGTTCTCCTCTCCAGACGACCCGTACCTCTGGCGTGCTGTAGCATGCAGCCTCAAATGTTTGCCTCATAAACACACTGGGACAACTTGAACACGCGGAAAAGACCCATATTGTGCTTATCTTTTGGCCTATTTTGACACAGTTAGTAAGGAATGACCCACATAAGGCACTTCAAACAACAGTTTCTGCTTCACTTGAGCCGTCAGCATACAGATCATGAGTTCGTTTTTATCAGAACAGACATGCAACATATTCCACTGATGATGCAGCTGAAATAAATGAAATAATGTGATTAATATGTTACTGGGTGCAAACTACTGAATTATCTAGAGAAAATGCTGCCCTTTGCTGCAGATTTACAACTCAAAAACAAAAAGTCAATGCTGTACACAAAGTAACTTGATTTTCTGTGCTTCATATAGGCTGCCATTACATCAGTGCCTTGGACAGCCTGTTACATGTGGTTAGGTAACAGGCTGTGGTTTTATGTCTGCTTCCAGTACTTAGTATATCACTATGTTGATATGTTATAACTATGAAGTTTCCCATTGGAATGAATTAGGTAGTTTTAATTTAATTAAATTCATGTCCTGTGTTGTGTTATCGTCTGTTGAGCTTTGCTGGGCCCAAGGCAAGCCTGCAGGTTTTGTTTACAGTGCTATAAAACAGGAAGGGAGCTTTGTGTCAGTGTTAATTGGCCTCTAATGGGTCTAATGGTTGGAAACGGCAGACTAACACTATAGTGAAAGGTGCTAAAGAGCAGATGTATGTAACATGCCCCCTGTGTATGATTCTGTGTGCATGTGTCCTTGATGCTGCCTAATGAGGTGCTAAAGACTGTGGTCTTGTGAAGGCTGTTGAACTTTCATAGCTGTAATTGCCATGCATGTGTGTGCGGGTGTTGTTTTTGTCACAAATAGTTCAACTGAGTAGATTATGTGGTGGTTAATTAAGCAAGACAGGAAAACTATTAATACCAGATGATTCCAGATTTCTGCTGCTTGTACCAAGCTTATGCACAATTATGCAAATAATACCTCAGAGTTGATTTCTCAACTCTGCTGCACATTCTCTTGTTCTAAACTATCAGAATACATTGCTCAGGGGAGAAAGCAATGACACACTGCTGGCCTGGGAAGATCTTTCATTAAATTGTGTGGAACTCATATTTGTTCAGGCCCTTTCAGGAACGACATTGTTTTCCTTCCTTGATGTAATTTTGTTTGCTTGCTATGTACAAGATGCTATTAGTGAGAGGCTGACCAAGCATCCTAATGCAGTGAATGAAACAAGAAAGACACTGATGCAGAATTCCTCTGGGACAAAGACAGCTTTCAGTCTTTGCATTCTTGACTGGTTGGAGTCTCCCAGGAGACTGCAAGAAGCTCTTTGATTGACAGGTGGTCCCATCCTGCTGGGTGACAGCAGTGGTAGGTTTAAATCTAACATCTGTCAGTCCAATGTAAAGCAATCTGGTTACATCAATGAACTCATTTATTGAGGGGAAATAACCTGCTGAAGTCAGCAGCGAGTTTCCAAGTGAATGTGTGAAATTTTTTTGTGTGCATTTGCACATTTAGTTAATGGCAGTTAAACTATTTCATCAGCACCTTTGAGCTAAGTGTTGAAATATAAGAAACTACATGATGGTGGATAATTTAATTCTGCCTCTGCTTTGTTATCATTTCCTACTACAGCATACGCCACAGCTGCCAAAACAGATAATTAGAGACGCATAGTGAACCACTATACTTACAGCTGAATCAGCTTATTAATGCTTTGTTCTACAAGTTGTTGACTTTGTTGATTCAGTTCATAGATGTTACTCATGTATGCTTTCCTAACAGGAGGACACCACAAAAGTGATAACCCCTCATTATCAGAAAACACATAACCATCCTCCTGTTGGCAGAAACGCTGTTTTCTTCTCCAACTGGATGCCATTATCAGAGAGAGCAGAGCAGACTGTCAACAAAGTAGTTGTGAAACTGAAGAAAAAGTGATGAATGCGGGACTGTTTTACTAAAAAAGATCTAAACAATAACAGGAACAAGCTTTTGCTTCAGCTGTACTTCTGGATTGAGTCATTTTTACTTGGAAACAAACAAGCTACAGAACCTACAGAATGTGTCAGAAGCACCACATTGTTAATCAGATGTTACCAGACAGACCGCGATGTGGCCAAAGGGTTACAGTGAGGTCACTTTCGTTCTGTTTCTCCATCATAAAACCCCACAGGCAAACCCTATTTAATTGCAGTCAATGGGATGAGAGGCTGTTTAGGGGCCAAGGGGTCAACTGAGGTTAACCCATAGTAACTGGGAGTGTGTGGTTAAGGGGAATTATCATTCATCTTGTCCTTTGTTCCCTGCTGTCATCTTCATCAAACGTTCTGTGCAGATTAGAAAGGTAGTGGGAAAGTCAACATAACTCCCTTTTTTTATCAGTCATGAGTCTGAATTTAAAAGAGTAAGAAGATGTTTGGATCACTTTACATGAAAGTTTGTAGGTAAAGTCGTTTGTTAAATTGGATTGGAATTGGGATTTTTAGGGTAATTTGAATCATCATGTCTTTTATGGTTTACCTTTTGTTGACATTGCTAATTGTTTTGATGTGCAGATTTTAATCTCTGAAACAACTAACATGGATATAGAAAAGTGCTTTTAGCTTTAGCTCATCATTGCTAAATTTAATAGTTTAGCTTTAGTTAGTCGAATGCAGGATTTGTTACTTTCCCTTTCCTGTCTGAGTTTTGGTCCATCGTGCAGACAAAACAAGAAATATATATCTAGCTCTTCTCAGACATGCACTGAAGGTTTATTACATTGAGGGTTGATATATATAAATATATATATATATATATATATATATATATATATATATATATATATATATATATATATATATGTATATATATAAACTCAGACTGCTCATGCAATTTAATAACATTAAAAAGTTTTATTACATCCACTGCTTATATGTTTAAAGAAAACTTTGACTCTGGAATTTGGTTTGTCAAATAGCATTTATGTAAATTGGACTTTTTTCTGAGTGAACATCGATCGTGCAGTTAACTTGTAAAACCGGAAGCCGGTCTAGAGACATGCATCACTTGAATAAATCAATAAAACTATATTTTTAACTGCTGTTTATGTGTTGTAAAACTTGTTTGCTTGGCTCGTGATGCTGCTTTTAAAGATTGTAGAATTTCATCCATTCTCAGTGATGGATAAGCTGAGTGCTTCTTTATTGTCTAGTGCTCTTAACTTGCATTAAACTGCAGCCAGCACATACACAAATACACACAAATCCACCTCTGTCACCCCAGAAGTAAGTCTTGGATTAGGCTACTCCTAACCCTTACTCTGCCTACCCCCACACACAAACACACCCCTCCATCTATAACTGAGCCCCGCTTACGCCCCTTAAATCTTAATCTGCTTTGATTTCTCGAGTAGCAGTGGGTAGGATATTGAACCCCAGGCTCTGCCTTCTTAGCCTCTTACCTTCGCCCCCCTCACACTCAACATCTCGCTTCTCTTCTTTCCCCACCGTCATCGCCGCTTCTCCTCCTCCCCACCTTTTTGCTGCCTCGACTCCTCCCTAGGGCTTGCCTGATCACTGTTTCTGTGTCTGCATGTGTGCCAGGTGAGCTCTGTCTAAACAAATCCTGCCTCCCACTTGTTTTGTCTACTGCGGTGAAGGCAGGCGGCTAGGCGGACAGCAAAGGCCTGGCACAAGGCTCCTTTTCTTTCAAACTGAAAAGGGGGTGTTTTTCTTTAGAGAATGCTTCTTGTGAGTTCTGCTCAGAAAGAAGTGAATGCATGGATATCACAACTGTTTGGTTTGGTTTAGACTAAACCTTTTTCTAAATTTCCACCTATTCAACTCCACTTAAATGCTCGGAGCAGACTGGTTGCAAAAGGAAACGGCTGGATTTATGGCATTTTATGTGCTTTAATTGTTGTTCTGAATCCGATTATAGTATCCAAATCATTTCAAATCCCCTTAGGCTTTGTTTTCTTAACATCAATTTCAGCAGCAAAAGTTTTCAATACATTAACATGGTGCAGGAAAATATTTTATAAGATTTGGGAACTGAAAATGTTGCCAATATCCTTTTAAAATGATCCATACCGCCAGTATTTTACTAATTGTAGGGATACTTTACCAACAGTACAAGAGAGTATGGGAACTTAAAAAAACCTTTTTTTGGGTCCAGACAGCTCAAGGATGTAATAGATAACTTCTGCCCCTGTAAGGCACAGTGTGTGGGGTGTGTGCATGTAATTTAAGGTGGAAGTCTGCCCTGGCACAATATGATGGTGATGAAAGATGTGTAGGTTCCTCCCCCAGGATACAATGAGCACATAAACAAACACCCGCATAAAGCAAAGCTTGACATCATGCTGGGAAACAACAAAGTGATGTTAGTGATGAGAGGTGAATATTTACAACAGGAAGCCATGCTCATTTTAAGGTTGTCATGAGGAAATGAAATTATCGTCTATCATGATGCAGAGACGCTATAAAAACAATTTAGTTACAAAGTGATTCAAACATTAGTTGTTGAGACGTAAGCAATGCCTTTTTCTGGTTAAAGCTTTTCATTTTAGATAAACCAGTATCTCTTTATGGGGTATTAAAAGAAACAGAACCAGAATTTATGAAAAAAAGAAAAAAGCTACAGTGTTGTGGAAAATTCTTAAACCATCTTTAACAACCCCTCATTTATTTTGTCAGTAAAAGTGAGAATGGTGTAACGACTTACTGAAATGTGCATGCAGAAATGAAAATACGGTATATAAGGCAATAAACAGTGTTTTTTTCTTTTTCAAGACAACCTAAACACTCCTAGAAAAGGTTTCTTGTAATCTCTTCAACAATCTTTAGGAAGAGTTGTCCTGCTTTCTTGAATGGAAAACCAAAGTTTCTTTTAGATTGTTGGCTGCCTTTTTTTTCTGTTCTCTGTCAAAAAGAGCTCACACTGCTTCAGAAATGCTGTGGTGTGGGGTCTGGAGGGGATTCATAACTCCAAAAGACCTGTTTCTACTCATTTTCAACAGTTCTCACCCCCACTTTGCTGGATGTTTTCCTGTTTCTTAACAACAACATCACTTTCACATACTGCACTACTGTATATTAGGTTTTAGCCCATTATTATGATTTCTTCTTCTTCTTTTTCCTCTTCATCTTCTTCTTCTTCTTCTTCTTCTTCTTTTTCTCAGTCGGTATGCTAGGGACTAGTAGGTATGCAATATGCTGCAGGCTCTGCTTGTGTTGTGTTGTTGTGGTCAGCGGTGCTTCCACACTTCAACTTTACTCTTTACTAATTTAATCCCAGTTTTTATTGTTGTAATTCTTCCTTTGCAGTTTAAGCCAGACTAAGTTCTGTAATTCTGGCATACAAGGCACATCAATAATGTGATAAGTGTTGGTGATTGTGTTGTGTATTTCCATAATAATCTCTGGTATTGATTTTTACACAAGACAATCAATTTAAATGTAAATACATCCACAATTTTAAGGTATTTTAGTCAGAATGGTAAGTGGATGGATGTTGCACTTTCATAAAATGAAGACTGTGGCCTCCAGACAACCCTGAAGAAAAACGTTGAAATGACATAGCTCAGATTTTTGGCCAAACAAGAGAAAGAAATAGAAGATATTTTACTCTGGGCTCTTTGAAAGCAGCTGTCTGTGTTATTACTATAATTTTTGTAAGTGAAACAAATTTTGTCTCATCCCTACTGACAATTGAATTTCTTTGAAGATGGTATAGGCCCATGAAACATTATAATGTACTTCATGTATGGTAATCAAACAAGGATATATGATTAGAATCGGATTTTATTGTTCAAATAAAAAATTCTGCCCAAGGAGACTTCTTTTGTTTTCCAGTTTAATATTTTTAAGGATAGTTTTCTAAGATATAGTTTTCTTTTTAAGGTATTTTCTGTGTCTTATTGTATGCAACCATAAAGTGCAGACTGTTCTACGCCACCGAACTCTCAATGGGGCAAATTTCAGTGCTCTTTGCTCTTTTGATCTCCATGTTTTTGGGACAGATTGCCTCAGGGTTCATGAAATGCCTCTGGTTTCATACAGTTTATAAACCACTTAGAAATAAATGCAGACATTATTAACATTAGCAAGAAAAGGATATTCACAATCTGGATAGAAATGGTGATGGAAACATCACATTTCAATTAGTTTCTCCTAACTTTTGACATACAGTTGAGTGGAAACATTCAAGCAAAATAACTGCTGATCTAGTTCATTCCTAAATGTTATAAATCCTTTTCATCTTCTTCATATTTAAACGGTTTGCTTTGGGTCATATAGACACTGGTGCATGTTATAAGAAAATTTAAACATCAGACTCTAAAACAAGTGAAAAATAGAATTAGATAAATAGATCTTTATATGCAAACCACAGATTTGTGTGTTGCTTGTAGGGTCATGCACATATGTACTTAAGGTCATATTAATTGTTTCAGTACTAGTTTGTTATTAATTCTAACATAATACATAAAATATAATATAAATACTAAACAAAGCTCATAGAAGATACTTATTTTCAGGCACCCATGATTTCCATATGTTTATGTCATGTTGACGATAACTGTCACCATGTGGTTTAGGAGTTTTTCATAATCTGAGTCTAAAAAGTGAAACTAATTAGCATCTCAGCAATATACTATCTAGTAATGGACTGTTATCAGTGTGTTTACTGTCTCTGTGCTTACGTAGGCTGCTGTAAAAAAGAGAAAACTCACTATAATTTGAGTGAGAGTACAGTAGGTTTCAGGTTTTCAAACAGCATCTGTCTCATGCCTGATTTTGGGGTGAAACTTCAAAATTAAACCCCGGTTTTATCTTAAATTACCAACAAAGGCTGAGAAGACGCTTTAACTATCAACTAAGGTGCAACTTGATTTTAAATCAAGGCTTATTATCAGCAGAAAACTGCTCAAAAGTTAGCCTTTAATGTGATAATTATTATTTTGCATAGATTTCGTTCAATACATGAAACCACCTAAATCACCCAGTCAGATGTTGAGCTAGATGGTTTTTTAGTAATGACTGTTATTGAGGAGAAAAGAGGGAGTCTAATTCCTAAACCATTTACCTGCAACGATGTATATACACACATATAGGTGTGTGTTTGCACTTGCCCTCGATCGCATGCGGGGGAGTTAGAAGCCCCAAAGAAAACACAAGAAAACACGTGAAGAAAATTCTCTCGTGTCAGGCTGGTATTGCTGCACGCAGCTACGATAAGAATATCTTTACATCTTGGCTGTTTCTGTTTGGCTAACTCTTGATTGGCTATTAAAGAATGTCATCTCATTTCTCATATTTTAAACACAGACTTTATCTTTACCTTGTGAACTCAAAGAATAAAATAAATTGTGTCATCTGCTAGTACAGAAGGCTGTTAAAGGAAGAAGCTGAGCTGTAAATCACCAGAAACGCGTCTTAAAACACAGATTGGCAGTAATCTGCCCATGTACAGCCTCCTTATGTGCCTGCTTGTGAATTAGATTCTAGGCAGGCCCCATGACATGCACACATGCACATGCAAAAACCGGCACACACACACCTTTTTCTGCTACTTGGAGAATGTCAACCATGCTTTGATGCCCCTCCTCCCCTCCCTCTTTTCTGTCTTTCACTCAGTTTCCTGGGAGCTGATTTATGTTTGGTTTAGGAGTTGACACGTTCGCCTTGATCTGGCTTCCTTTTTAAATTTTTCTCCACCCCTTGATCCTTTATACCCTCTTCACCTTAGCTTTCTTTGGTATAGGAAGATAAAAAAAAAAAAAGAAAACTGATGGTTTTTCCCTTGAGGCAAACAGAGACAGCAAGAGAGATGCAGAGGTAGAGAGGTGGGGCGCAGAAGGGCCAGTCTGAACAAGGAGGCATTGTGTTGCCCCCCAACTGTGTTGGACTGACAGTCTGCATTACGGCATGCTACAGCAGCCTGCTCCCCAAAGCACTGCTAATCTGTTGCTTACTGGCCAGCTCAGGTAAGGGGGGAGTGAACCAATGAGAAGAGGACACAGTTTTCCTTCTTGTTTAAGCCAAATTCAAGTCTGCCACACAAAACCAGATTTTACTTGCTCTCCTTTTATCCCATCCCAGTCTCAGCAGTTCCATACCCACATCTTTAAAATGTTTAAAAAGTGCCACGATCCATGGTCGGAAAATGTAAGATGGCAACGTGGCAGCCTCCGAATACCATGATGGGAGCTGCAACTCATTAACAGTAACCCCTAAGCATGCATATTTTTCACTTTCAAGGGTGTATATGTTCATATACAGAGAAACTTAGTGAGATGTTAAGCATCAGTTCTAATGTCAGACAAAGACTGAGTAAAGCTAAATTCAATCTATTCACTGAATTTATCACATGACAGAGGAGTGGGTGTGTCCAGATAACACCTTAATAATAATACTTTTTTTGTATAGCCCTTTTCAAGGAAAACGTTAAAATGGCTTAGCTCAATTTTGTGGCCAGACAGGAGAAACAAATTTAAGATATTTACTCTGGGCTCTTTGAGTGCAGCTGTTTATGTCATTATTGTAATTATTTTAACTGAAAGAAAGTTGGACTTATTCATACTGAGAGTGATAATTAAACTGCATGATGAAACATTAGCAAGTACTTCATGTATTGTAGTCATACAAGGGTATATGACTAGTATCTGATTGCATTGTAGAAATTAAAAATGTTCTACCCAATGAGAGCCCAGGTACATGTTGTCATAAAAAAACAAACTCCACAAAACACAGAGAAAGGTAAGCGTTCACGTTTAATCTGTTTGTTCTTGCTGATCTGTTTGAGTTTGATCTGTTTGAGTTTGCTATAAATGGAAGAGGATCTCCCTTCTAAGTCCCATTGGACATGCTACAGGCTGCTTTTCATTCTCTCAGCTCCTCAGGAGTTTTTCTGTTGCTTGTTTTCACAGAACAGCCCCCGAGATAAGCTTGTTAATTCCCCCAAAAGCCCGGCCTCTCTGTGCCCACCCATATGCTTTTTTTTTTCTTCTTCAAGGAAATATTTCTCTTTTCTTCACTGCACATGCCTTAACCCCGCTAGAGGCATGCTGTCATGCTGTTAATGCATTAAAGTTGATTCTTTGTGGGGGGGCTTTGTGGGTATTTGATGAAAACAGAGATGGGCTAAAAGTGATAGAGCAATTTTGAGGTTACTAGATCACAATGTGATGAAAGCAGTTTTGCTAAATTGTTTTTTTTTTAACTTCATATGTGGTAAATATCAAAACAATTGCTCTTCATACATAAATTACAAATTAGTGCACATGAATCTGTTTTGTAACTTATATTTTAACAATCTTTTTTCTTTGTCAAAGACCAAAATCCATTATCGTGATGGTCCAACAGTTATATGTATAGGTTTGGTGTTAAGCTTACAGTTGCTTTTAGAAGTTTCCCTCACCAATATTTAGATCATTTACTACGAGTTAATGTTTATGTGATCTTTTTTAAAGTGGGAAAATCTTTTGTTCTAGCTCTAGTGCAATAATTTCCGGATAGAGCCACAATTAATTTTAAACACTTAAATATTGGTTGAAATTAGCCACTAGCGTCTCATCCACAGGTAAACAGAAAAATGATGAGTGACACCGGTTATCAAGAAAAATAAAGGATTCATTTAAAGTGATTTAACAGAATAGACCACATATGAATGAAAACCCTGACTAATAAAAACTAGGATGATCCTCTAATCCCTGTCTGTTTAGCAGTTTCTCCCTCTGATAATCAAAAATTATGTTTAACCTTTGAGCTTGGTGTGTATTCTGACCCATTTTATATTTTCCGTTAAGTGTTCTCATACAGTTTACATATATCATACAGCATGATCATCAGCAGAAATTTATCAAAATCAGCAACAATCATTCAAAAACCTGAAATTCAGTGACTCAACTTTTTGTTAGATTCAACATTATTATTATTATTTTTTATGAAACGTTAACACAAACCAGTTATTGGTAAGCATTTCACACAGGTTTAGTTAAAGAAAAAATTAAATTAAACGAGTAAAAACACATCAAATTTCAAAGGTCCTCAGTTCTTTTAATAATTGTTCGGTGTTGCTTTAAATCAAGTTTAGCATCTGTGTGTTATGCTGACTGATTTTTTCTTTACATGGACTGTTTTTGTTAATCCTAATGAGCAGTAATAACTCGTCCCAGATTTGGACTGTTCTTAAACAATAACAGTATCAGTACACCACTGCTACAGACACCACACAATCATGCAATGATTGGCATCCATTAGCCTGGATATGTTTCTTCTGTTTATGCAAGCCTCAGGCAGACCAGTGGTGCTTGCTGCTCTGTGGTTTTGGTCAGCTATTACACAGAGTAGACACATTACAAGCTTTTATCTGTGCTTTATGGGTGTGTCAGTGCATGTGGGGAATGAAAACAACTAGGCTTGAAACGATACATCCTAGTATTTTGGTAGGCAAGGGATTTTGCTTAAATGTATTTTATATTTTATTCTACATTTCAACATGCTTTGGGAAATTCAAACGAAACTCAGGATGACGTAAAGCAGAAAACTGCCGGAGGTGAAAGCATCCTTGTCAGGAAGGTGGTCAAGTTTTGTCAGTGTTTTGTTTTGGGCACAGATTTGTGTTGCAACGGCTGTAAAGGTTAAATCCAATCAGTTGTGGTAGAGATCACTGAAGAAGTCTGCATCTGTCGTTCTCTTTGCGACAATTAAGCTCACACACTGATGCATCTGTGTTGTGTCTGGTGGACTCTGGTTAGTGAAGCGCAGTCTGGCTGCCACCCCGCTCTCCCAGGCCATAAAAAGTGACCATTAAAATGACAGATGTGCCCTCCTCTGGTCCCCACTCTTTATCTCTCTGTCTTTCTCTGTCACACACCGGTGTGTGGGCGTCTGGGCATGCATACAGACATCATCAGTAAGGGTGTTCCCGGAACCTCTTTGGCCCTCTCTCTTTCACCTTTCAACCCCCGTATCCCATCTCATAAGATAAGAAACACACATGCTCAGAAACTTTGAGAAAAAGTGTCCTTTCCCTTAGTGCCCTTTGGCCTTCTGAGGTCACCAGGAAAGACACGTGCTAACAGAGGTCGTGGGAGGGCTTGGGTGGGACCAGTGTCTGGGTTTGGGCACTCCCTTGGGGAGTCTTAGTGGCCACTGTCAAACTGTGAGGACATCTCTAAGCTGGCAGATGTTTTATAGCCACTCATCCCCTCGGGATAAGTTCAGACAACAGACCCACAGGTGGACGTCCTCCCTGCGTTGTCTCCAGGGGTCAGCTAAAGTAGATAACCTGAAGTTAGAAGCCTGGCCTTGTGCTAAGATGACTGAGATAGCCTTTGAGTGTCAATGTAAGCTTTTCCTATTGCTTCATTTTAGTTTGACCACTTAGTGGGGATTTGTTTCCTTGGCTGAGTGCAGTTGTGAACAAGAAAGAGGAATTATTGTGTTCATGTGTCTTTCCACAGCAGGAACTCCTCGTCCCTCCTGATATGTGCCTGACTTAACATGTGACATTCCTTCCTTTTTTTTTTATATTTGATCCCTTGATCCTCTCTTTTTCTTGCTGTAAACAACTAAAGATACTTGATTTGGGTTCTCACTTTTATTTGCCACCTATACAAAGTTTACTCATCAATACATACCTTTAGTATGAAGATGCTTTGTTCGTTCTCCCACTGCCATATCTTTTTTTATGTCATCATTTAAAACAGCCTATTATAAGCCTCTGAGACTACTGCTTTTGGTTTAATACATGAAAAAGTAAATGAACTGTATTTAGGAAAGCAGGAACGAGAGGTTGGTCTAGAAGTTTGTCAGGTCCAACAGGTTTTTGTGTTCTTCTGCATGACCTTGTTGGCTTAATGTATGTGTGTTTCTGCTTGCATATGTGTTTAAATAGGGAGGAAAGGACTCTGCAAGAAGAGCTTTAGTGTTTGTGTCTGCAGGTTTAAGGATTTTAGTTGCTCAGGTTCCAATCTCTGCAGTCGGTTAAGGGGAAAAAGAGGGGCCATGCTCTAGTAACTCTGCCATTCAAGTTAAGCAACCATTGCCGTTGAGTATATTGATGCATCCAAAATTGGAGAGTCTTTGAAAATAAAAGTGATATTCTTGGTAGTACAAACTCTTTTGCTTCTGGATATCACACCACAGAATTTCAGTACATCAGTGGATTAAATCACAACATGAATTTATGGCTGTTTCTGTTGATAAGCTGTAAAAAGCTGAGAATAAATGCAGAGCATTCAAGCTGCACACACGCTTTTTCCTGCAATCCATCTCTGCATGATTGTGTCAAAACAAATGGACAGTTTTACCTCAATTTTGAATGAAGGAAAAACAGAAATAGATCCAGAGGTATCTAGATGGTAAATGTCAAATTCTCAATAATCACCAGAACCATTGTCTTTCCTTCTATTCTCAGTTTACACTACCTCCTACTGTTTTTGTTGCGCACACATTTGTTGTCATTTGATCAGTCATAAAATATGCATGTATCTTAAAAGAATGACTGAATAGACTATACACTTACTGTACTTCAGTAGTTCAGATGTGTTCAAAATACCCCTTCTGATATTTTGCAAAAGATCTTCTCCATGCTCTTTTTTCCCCCATAGTGGGATTAGCTAGAAAGTAGGCTAATCCAAGTTGTGACCATAATAGCAAGACTAATGTATTGTAAGCAGAGGAATGCAATGTATTTTAGGAATGCATTTTTTTAAAACTCTCAGACCTGAATGGCTTAACAGTAAGGACTGTACTTGGCATGTGCACAGAAGCAGTTACTCGTCTCTTTACTTTGACATCATGTCCATTGTGTTGCTCCATGTGATCCTTTGTGGCATCTATAGGGAATTATGTTCACTTTTGAAATATTTTGAGGTCTAATTTCATGTCAACACACTTTGTCAACCTGTCTCATTGAGATTTTAAAACAGAATGTTCACCTCAGGTCTAAAGAGTTGAATGCAGAGTTTTGACCGCATATGATTTATAACTAGCGGTAGTTTTATCTGAAAGTCATGCCCTGCTGCAGGCTTTTGCACTGCCTCTGTGGTTTCTAGAGAAAAGTAATTACTACAAGGCCTAAAGCCACCAGCTCTGGCCTTTGGACCTCTGCTGCCACATCCTGTAAGCTATGGCTTGCTTTTGAAAAAGATTTGTCTTCACCTCCCTTCTACAGATTTAAGTTTTGCTTGTCTGCTTAAAGCTAGTATATAAACATCTGATTTTTTAGAAATTCCATTAGATTATTAATATTTTGACCACTTTGCTTCTCCATCTTGTGTCTTTATCTTTGATTTTCTCAGTCTTTTCACCCCCTTTTCCCAAGTATTTCCAGAGTGTGTCTTGTGTCTTTGTGGGAAACCTCAACTCTTCCCTTAAATTACCACTTAAAGGGAATTCCAACTCCTGCAGAAGGCTTGCAGCTCTGAGTCTTTGAACATTTGATGGTTTTTGATGGCTATAATTTGCTTAAAATAACACCAATAAAGTTATGAAGCTGTAAATACCTAAATACATAATGTGCCTAGATGAAGGATAATATAGTCTTTGATTTTATAGTCATCAAAAATGCTGTGATTTCTTTGTTGTTATAAAAATTTATTGTGGTATTGTTACTAATATGTCTTGACTGTATCTGAATTAGCTTGCCATTTATAACCACTGCATGTTGATGATTATCCAAACTGCAATGTAAATAGGAACTTTTGTGGCATTAAGCTAAGGTTTAATCTTATAATATTCAGAAATATTATACATTCTTGCTCATGCAAGAGGCTTTACAAACATAAGTTTGCAATACAACTGAGTTTAAGGGAGTAAGCAGCTGAATAAGAAACAGCACTAAGCCAACACTGTAATAACGCGTCAGTTATACTTAACGCTATAGTGCTTTGTGCTTTCTGAAGGGCTGGCCAATAGGAAGAGGTTGCATCTTTCAAAAAGAGGGGAGAGCCTTGAGTATGAATAACACAGACTCTCCACCCGAGCAGCTTGCATAGTCAAACCCTGTCATGTTTCTCCGCCCTCTTATCATAAGTACCTGCCATACTCATTATGAGCAGACACCGAACACCACAGTTTAGTGGAACATGAGGAAAATTAGCTAGAGCTGACCTGAAAGGAGAGACAAGTAAGATTGCAACAGAGGCTCCAAGTCAGAGCTCATTCCCCTGAATCTTCATACCATAAAAACATATTTTTAAGCACATTTGCCAATACCCACAAGTAAACTGGCTTTGGTATGTAATGTGCATCAGTTTCTGACTATTCAGTGATTCCAGGGAATAAACCATCCACAACAGCCTGTTTCTGTGCCTTGTTGATACAACACTGTGGCTTGTTACTAATCTCCATCATATCTGACCTCTTTCTTCACTGGGTCAGGCTTAAGGGTCATCACATGATCACAAATGTGGAGCTAATAATCACCTGGGCTACTGATTTTTTTAGCTTTATGATTTGTGAGCGTTACTCCCTGTTGACAGGTTAAGTTGCATCATATGATAAGAGCCCATCTGTGTTGGACCATAAATACTGACAGCAGGTGCAGCTCGTCTGTGTCTATTTTTACAATATATATCTGTGCTGCTTGAGAAGAGATTAAAATGGACCTTTGAAGACAATTCATGACAAGAGGGAGCTGTTTGTACAAGAACAGCATCTCAACCGCAACCTCCTGTCTTTTAATGACCGAACAAACAAACCAGCAGACAAAATAATGCAACTGCTTTTGTTAAAGCAAAAAGGCCAGAGAGCTAGTTAAAAAAAAAAAGAAAGAAAAAGAAAGAGCCCCACATGAAAAGATATGGCTTGGAAAAGGGAGGAAGAGAGACGCCTGGGTGTTTCTCCAACATTGTTCAGCCTTCTGCCTTTGAGGGACACCTGTCATTGGTTGGGCGGTCTACACAGGTGCTTTAATGCTGTCTGATTTGTTGGCCTTGAAAGGAGGCCTCAGTCAACAGGTAGGATGAAGAGAACAATAGTGATGATCCTGAAGAAGAGAGAGAGAGAGAGGGAGAGAGGGAATGGGAGGAGGATGGGATGGTGGAAAAGAAGAAATAGATTCTTTAGAAAACACCTGAGGGTTTGTGTGAGATAATCTGTTTGCTTTTTACTTGCAGCCCCCCTTTATAGGGTGGAGTAAGGAGTGTCTGAGTGTTTGTGGTGCTCAAGCTGTTGCACAAGGAAGAGTGGCAAAATCTCTGTTTCTCCTTCTTCCTCGCCTTGTCTGTTTCCATGGTTACACAACCTTAAACGAGGCCTTGCTAACTGGGCAAACATGTGGTCTCTCATGGTACCAAGTATTTGCCAAGAACCAGCTTCAGTTTATCTGATACTATTACACCTACACTACACACTCTTGCTTCAAGAGCCAAACAGGCTTGTCTCAGCCACATTGTTTGTGTTGACGTTTTGTTTGTGTGTGTGTGTGTGTGTGTGTGGTCCCACTACCAGGGGGAATGCCAAGTTCCCTCTCACCCTGTGTGGAATGTAGCAGGCAAAGCAGACGGGGGTGTGTGCTAGCGTGAGATTACTGTGGAGGGGGGAAACTAGTTATTCCACACAAAGAATCAGAATTATACTAATGATGCCACAGTGCAGCTTATAAGCAAGACAGGAGTTGCTCAAAAGTTGCATGCTGACAAATCTCTATTCATGTTAAACACACACATGCTCATATTTAACTGATCTCTGTTATTTATTGCAACAGCTTGGCAAATACTAAATTTGAATAAATAAATAAATACTGGCAATAAATACAGTTGTAATCAAAGTGGTGTGATATATTTCATATACATAACCAAGGCACGTCTTTTGGCCTTTTTTGTTTGGCCTTTTTTGGTAAAATGGTATGTAGTATTTAAATGATTTCTAAATAAAGTTGGACTCTGTTTGCACCTGTTCTACATGTTCACATAACATCCACAGGTGGAGAACGGCTAGTGTAAGAAATGGTGGTTTGATAACCATTTCTATTTAGAGTGAGGCTGACCTTTTAAAGCCCTGTGAAAGTCTCTCATTTCCTTTCCTCCTTTTAACTGTGGCCATGGTGATAAGATGAGCTAATGTGTGTGTCCGGCAGCACTGTTTCTGTGTTGTTTCCCCTTTCTTAAAAAACACTAACCAAATAAGGGTAATTGAATCAAACTGTGTCCACTTTGTGAGTTTGTGTGTGTTGACTTTTCTATAAATGTGTTTGCAAAGCACTTACTGTAGGAGGAAGTTTGAGCTCACCCTAGGCATTTCAGCTGTAGAAGAACAGATCTGTAACATACCTTGTCAAAATTTATAACAAGAAGTCTGTTTCATTTGTTACACATGACAAACTATCTAACTTTGAACTGGAGAACCATTTTTATGGATATATCTTAGCAAATTATAGACATTGTGGAAGCATGGACTTGAATCCGTGCATTTCCTCTGTTGTAGTCGGCTCTTAAGTGAGCCAGAGAAGTTCAGAAAGACAGTTTATGACAGTGGCCAACGGATCAGTTCACTCCTTTATCAGGGTTTTGTTCTTTCAGACTGGAATGTTAATGGTGGCTTTGTAATGCGTTTAGTTCTCCTGAGCTGCAGCTCTCTAATACATATAGGATAGAGGAGTCAGCAAAGAGATTCTTCTTTTTTTTTTTTAAAAAAAAAGCTTTCATTTCTATTTGACACGCTGTGGCATGTTAAAAGACAGCTCAATCCATATAATGTTTCTATTCAGTGTTTAACCTATTTGTGTGAGGCAAGTAAACAAGGTAAGAGAAAGCAAAAAAGTGATAGTAGCTGGGTTAGTAAGAGATTCAATTAATTCATATTATGCTCATTAGCTGTTCACAGTTGTGTTTTATAGGTTATAATTGGTTTACTTTTCATTTTCAAAAGCATATGTATTTTCTCACCCTCCATAGCCCATGGATCTCAAGCTCTGGTCCTCGAGGGCCACTATCCTTCAGGTTTTAGATGCTTCATTGCTTCAACACACCTGATTCATGGATTGAAATGTTTGTTGCCAAGTTACGCAAACGACTCATTCATTTGAGTCAGGTGTGTTGAAGCAGGGAAACATCTAAAACCTGCAGGACAGTGGTCTGCAAGGACTGGAGTTTTTAGATGTCTGGCATAGCACCTTTAGCCACATTCTGTTTATAATGTTCAGTTTTGGCCGTTGTCTCTAAAGCTCCTGTGTGGTCAGCTAATTGTTCAACAATAGTGGGATAATTCTTTGTTGAAGGAGAGGAAAATTAACAACATTGCGGGTGTAATTCAAATGTTTATGATGTAAAAGCAGGGAGGTGATGATTGGACTTCAAACAAGGTGTTTTAGCTGCTGTAATGGATGAATACATAAGCTAATCTTTGCACACCAGTAAAAGTATTGACTGTATCTTTGTATAAACATTGCAAAAATGTAAGGCATTATAAATCACCTTTGTTAGTTTATTAACTGTCTGTTGACAGTTTCAGGTTTTTTTTTCTGTCACGATGGGTGGGCTAACACTAAAAGCCAAAGCTTTGCTTGTTGTGCTGTTGTAGTATTCTAGGTCTTGAAGCGTCTTGAAGATGCACACAGTTATCCGCCATTCATAGTAATATGCTCCTCTAGAAAATAACCGTGAAGCCCTTCGTCATACAAATAAGATCTTGCAGGATTTTGTACTAAGTCCAAAGCTGGTCTGGAGCCAGTATCTAATCTCGACCTACGTATTATTTGGGTTTTATCTGCCCAAGAACCAGGAGACTGCCAGGAAAAACGGTTTTAGAGTGAAACACAACTCTACTCTTGTTATAAAACCAAAGTCTGCTTATGTGAGAACAATGCTGAAATTAGAACATGGAAAGGCAGGGAAAATTTGACACTCTGCCGTGGTCCTAGCCAGCAGCTGTTTATGATTAAAAGGATGTGTTAATTGTAAATTATTCCATGTGAGACAATATGTAACCCGTAGCTTTGTTCTGTCTGGTTAAGAGAAAATAGATTGATTTATACACATTAAGAGTTCTTGTGATGTGCATGTAGTGCCTGTTATGTTGAGAAGTTGTAGATCAAAAGTAGATTTTGATATTTTGTGCATTCAGTGACAAATTTTTATTCTCTTACTGTGCCATAGGATACCTGTCCAAAGTGTTAAAGAACTACAGTGAGCAAGCCTGTGACGGAGACATCCTGTCTATTCGCTGTCCACCACGAACCACCATCACCGTTCAGTCAGCTTTCTACGGAAGAAGAGGTGCCTCTGACCCCCAACAGTGCCCCCGGACCTACCAGGCCCTCCTAGGTCCTAATCACATTCAAGAGGATGATCGACATTGTTCGGTGTCCACTGCACTACAGGTAAATAACCAACTCACACATGTTTTTTTTCCAATAGCAAACCAATATTAGTCATGACTTTAATCACTTAAAATGCTAGTATCAGTTTTAGTTTCTCAAGCCTGCACCTGTCAGACTCAATAAAGACCACAAAGTATTTCTATACCAGGATCTTATCCCACCTTTGGTATTCCTGTCTGTTAGTTCACACAAACAAGCCTCTCTGTCTGTGCTGCAAATCCCCCGGGAAGAATGTGTCCTGTAATATGGTCAAATTGGCCAAGGGTTAAATTTCAGAAGACCACTGATTATGTAATGCTTTGTGGGGATGTTTTCCGGCAAATTACACTTTCTAAAGAGGAAACAGGCTTGTATGTTCCCATGACACAATGCGATTTCATGGGGTTTTTACCTTAGCATCCTCTCCTAAATTGGGATGCGGCAGGACTCGAAGCCCTGTTTTGCAGGGCCAACACAAAGACATGCACAAATGCATCCTGTTCGCAGTCACTCAGTTGTTAGGTTTATTCTTAGTCCCTTCGCCTTTTAGAGTCAAACACCCTTCATTTCTATAATAGACAAGACATCCATGAATGCACAGACACAGAGGGCACATTGTGTTGAAGTGAGAGAGTGACTGACTGCTGTACCACCCACATGAACACAACCCTGAAGAATCCCATTATACCACCTGTTCATGACTCTTGGCTTGTTGGTACAGCAACATGTCTTCTTATAAAGATGCTCAGTTTTGAGATTCTTCAACTGGAGCAGCCTTTTCTTTAAAATATATTGTTAATCCTATTAAATGTACATAGGTTTGTCCTGTCAACCATTGAACAGTAGACAGATTCTATGCCTTTCTATTATTTTTTCAGTGACTAATTTATTTATTTACTTTGGGTAAATCTTTTAGTAAATTGAAAAACATATAAGGAGGTCCTGGTCAAGTTAACCATGGAGCTATGGAGATTCTCCAAATTGTAGGAATCCTTTATTTTTGGGGATTTTTTGACAATAAGAAAGTCACTATTTTTTTAGATTTGCTCCTCGAGGCTGCACACATCATTAAATCATTTGATAATGAGATTATTTACATTTTCTCATACAATACACAGTTTATATTTTTAACTTTACTGCAGTGGTACTTCTTGACCTGCTGTAACCAAACAATATCTTTTAAAGTGGATTTTTTTTGGGAAGGCTTTGAGGTGAATCCCACCAGTCATTCCTCCAGCAACTAGGATTTCACTCTGGGATAATGTTGTGTTGGAATGCTCTCACCTGGGTTACAGCAAGCTAAAAGATGATGAAACTAGAGAAGCAGAGCAATGCCAGGAAATGAGAAGAGTGGAGTTTCTTACTTACCTCGGCTTCCCGTGGAATTAAGCAGCCTGTTTGAAGTGGTTTTAAGTTTGCAGGATGCTGGTTTCATCGTTGTTGCTTTATTGTTCTACCTCACTTTGGTCTTTTCCTCCTCTCTGTGACTCTTTCCTTCTTTAGAAAATGCTGGACGAGTGCCAAGACAGAAGGAGCTGTCAAGTCCTTGTCAACAGCCGCGTGTTTGGGATGGACCAGTGTCCTGGCAGCAGTAAATACCTCATTGTCTGGTACAAATGCAGACCTAGTAAGTCCCTTATCGCCCCATTTTCTGATACCGACACACTAAAATTTTCTCTCCCTATGCTTGGACTGTTCTTTTGATAAATTTGGTCAGAAATTTTCCACAGTGGGGTCTGTTCATCTACACAGGGCCAAGTACAGCATATAAACTACAGGGAAAAGCAAAAATCCACATTCTGTAATATTACACACTATATAAACCGTCCTTCCTTGTTAGAACTGAACTGACCGCTGCTTGCTTGATTCACTGTGCACACATGCACTATACTTCGTTCTGCAGATGCCAGTCTAATGTAGGTATCCATGCCTGCAATGTGTGTGCCCACAACTTAGTATAAAAGGACCCTCACACATTAGAAATGCTTTGATTCAGGATGATGCTGCGCTAAACTCATTACCCATGTTTATCTTGAATTTACACCTGCTTTCACTTTGACTTGATCTAGGGCATGGAGTGACTTACTCTCTTGAGTCTGAACCAAGCCACACTGATCTGTGCAAAAACTTTTCACTAGAGTGACCACAAGTGAGCGTTGAACCACTGACCCCCCCACGCACCCCTTACTTTTTCTTTTTCCACTTGGACCTCAGAGCCAATCAACAGCTCTTTGTTCAATGTCCTTTAACCAATGATTTCCCAGGGGAAGACAGAAAGGCAGTGTGGGGTGTTAGTGAGGTGCAACGGCAGGTGTCACTGCCTGTGAAAGCAGAGGTGGATGGAGGATAGAGGAAGTGAAGAAAAACTGGGAGTGTGTGTGAGAGGGAGAACAAAAGTGAATCCATCACCAGGAAATATCCTTCCCTTTTTCTCTGCTCTCTCTTTATTCCGCATTCCTGTTCTACTCCCCACATGGACGGAGAATCGACTGCTGTTGTGTTTTGATTTGCAGGCCAGTGGAGCTGCTCCTTGCTGTCACAGGTCACTTTGGCTGGATGTGTGTGAGGAATGCCTCTGCATGGCTCTACATGTCCACCCTGCCTCTGTCTTCCATTGTTTATGCTGAAAGAAGCTCTGTTTTCACATGATAAGCTGCTGTAAATGTGATCAATAAGATTAAAAGATGCACTTAAATCTGTTTTAAAACATATGTTTTCATCATAATAGTTTCACCATGTAATCCAGCATCTGTCTCTTTGTATCAACAGATGAGTATAAGAGTAAGGTGGTCTGTCAGGAGGAGAGGATGAGGCTGAGCTGCAAGGGGGGTAAGCAGATTGCCGTTTATTCCGCCATGTTTGGACGAACTCAGCAAGGCACGCTGGAGTGTCCCCCTAACTACAGGAGGACCTCAGTAGGTAAGACCCTGTCGCTCTTTATGTCACACTGCGATTTGCAAGATTATTGATCATCTAAAGAAGCTGCGTGTACACTGTTCTAAAACAAAGTTTAACACATTTCAGATCCAAAACAATGTAATGTTGAGGGCAAAGCATTAGGTAAAAAAATGCTGAGTTTGGATGTTTCTGGATAGTTCACATTGTAGAGAAAACAAGAAAACACTAGTTTTTTGGAATATCTCCTACTCCATAGGATTAATATACAAGAACAACACTTAAAACCTACAAAATGATGCAGTAGCTTTGAGAAATAGTTTAGAAAAAAATGTAGGCAGAGATTTACAGACAGCTGTTGTTAATGATGATGATAATGTAAATACTGTAAAAACAATATTAATGGTGAGAAAAGTTAGTCTGAGGTTAAAGAGGAATTAGATTTTGTACATAAAGATGCATGAAGCTGGGAATGCAAATAAGATTTGTGTACTTATGTTTTAATGAGGTTAATATGAGTCTACTTTTCCTCCTAATGACCTGATACATGTCAATAATGTCAAAGAATGAAACTCAGTTGATCTTGTTTATAATTTATTTTTTTCTTCTTGTCTTGTTTGTTTTTGGATTTTATGTAAGAACATGCCAGGCATCATTAAACCAAGCAGATGAAATAAATGAGCAGTTTTATAGATGAGTTAAACATGTCTCGGATACCTCTGAACCATAAAATGAACATCAAATGTTGCCAGGTTCCTAATTTCTGCTAAATCTCTTCTTCATCATTTTTTTTACTTGGATTATATTTCCTGAAGATGTTGTTCTGTCTTTCTAAGGCTTCATTATTTCCTCTTTAGCTCCATTGCCTCAGAGGCTATGGAGGGAACACACACCTATCCATGATGCCAGCTCTTTTCCTATTGATCATTTAACTTTACGAAGCACATCACCACAAAGAACCTCTTCATCTTGTTCTGAAAGCATGTTCAGATATATAAAACCCCCCGTTCAAGGTTGGGGAAGGAAGACACACAAACATGAACACACTGCCAGAGGAATGAATTGGGTGGAATGTAGATCAGATGTCATCCAAAGCACAGACTTTGGCCTGTAGAAAAGGGACATATTGAGTTCCTTGTAAGTATGAATGTGTACGTATGTGCATGTGTGAGTGCATGGGCTCTCCAGATGTACACTTGTCCTTCTTTAGGGGAATGTTAATGACTCTAACTTGGATCTATGAGAAGCATTAGTGCTCCGTCTAGATGTAATTCATGTGTGTGTGTATGTGTGTAGTAGTAGCATCTCTTTGATAGAGATGTCAGGATGGGGTTTAAAGACGTCAGTCGCCAGGTAATCAGACAGATATTAAGAACAGCTTTGTGCAAGTATGTCAATGTCTCTGTTTCTTATTGTACTCTACATGAGCACTGAGGGATACTTTAAAGCAGTCTCCTCCTCCTACAGGAGGATCAGGAATGTGCAACAGGTAGAGGTAACAGGTGAGACTGGGATGGACTTGTATCTGGTTTCAGACTCAGAATTAATACAGCAGGTCTTATCGGGGTTGATATCAACCGTCCATTAGATGTGCACAAGTACCATGTTGTTCCCATTCATCCAGGATATAGTAAGGATTTTCTAGCTGCTTGTGTGTGTTTGTGTGTGCACACACACTCCAGCCACCCACAACCACCTCCCCAGGCTGTTCCAGACAGTCTTGTGGTTCAGCAGTGGGATTCCCCCTGTCAGCTCTGTCTTTGATGTGGCTCCCATGTCACCAGAAGCAGGAAGCGAGGGTGTCTTGAATGACAGCTTAAACACACTATTAATTATTTTTAAATGATTTTGCCCCACCAAGGTGGTACGGTACCTCATACATTTGTACATTTGCAAACTTGCATGTCTGAATAATCTCTTGCAGTCATGTTATGCACAAGTTTGTTTTGGAACTGTTGTGATTTTTGTGTTTTCTTAAATGTGTGTTTTAATCAAGATAAGTTACAGTAATCACCTGAACCACACTTCTTTGGCATGCTCACCGCTTCACTGAGTTGTGAGATCATTGGTTTCACACTCTGGCTGCACCTGCCCAGGTGCATTGTGCATAGTTTTATGTTGAGAGATATTACAGTGGTTTGCTTGTACACTGTTTCAACACTGTTCTGTCACATCAACAGACCCGGATTGCATCTTAACACCAGGCCTGGGAACTCTTCTCCAAAAACCAAACGGTCTACGCTCCCTTAAATTTAAATTTCGATTTGTACTATCTTGCACACTTTTTGAAAGCGGCTGTCTGGTTGCTTGTTGAAACCAGAGGCGCTAGAAAAATATACCAGAAAAAAAAAAAAAAAAAAAAAAACATGTATATAAGCATGTGCTCACAAAAGTATGACCTCTTTGATCTAGTCCTTTTTTTGTTGTTTTGTGGTGGGAGTGGTGGAGTTGGGCAGCTCTTGGCGGTGATGGAAAATCCTCAAAGTGAAGAGGCCTGCCACAGCCCTCCTCTCTCATCTGCCCCATTACCATCACACACACCTCTTGACATCTAAATAGCCCCCCATACTTGGCATGCAGGATCTTAGACTTTTTTTTTCCCCCCTCCCTTTGAGAAGGCCATAGTGCTTTCACTTTTGAATGTATACTTCAAACAAGATATTTCATACTTTTTATACAGGATGGTTGTTCTTAAATGATCCCGATAGCTTTTTAGAAACTGAAAATGTGCAGCTGCAGTTGAATGCTTCACTTTTAGATGCTTGTTCTGCTTGTATCTGCTTCACTGTCATTTCTGACATTGACATTGTCAGTGCTGGTGGTTTTGATTGTTGTAGCAGATCTTAATGAAATTACATTTGGCTTCTGAAGCAGTTATAATTGTCAGGCTTTGTAAAACAAAAGTTTGTTTATTTCTTACTGGGGGCTATTTAATTTTGCTATGGTAGAGCAACATTCCTGCCATTTGTTTTGTGGTTTCTAAGAATTTCACATTGCATCCTGGTTTGTTTTTCATTAAAACAGGTTAATGCAGGCCTTCAGTGATATCCATGAATCGGGTTGACAGTTTTCCTACTAAATGCCCCTGATTCTGTGGAATGATTGTGGCATAACCTGCTATTAGATATAAACACAGCTAAGGAAAAATCTTTACATGAATGTGCACATGTTTGATTGTATAAGGGGTTTTGGACACTTTATTTGTAATGCCATACCTTAGTTAACTGTGTCACAGTAAAACATATTTCCACAGAAGGGAGAAAAACATTTACAGTAAATGTGTGCCAGGGACTGGGGGTTTCAAATTCCCTAATGGCATCCACGGACAGCATTTGGTAGTTTGTCATACAATCACAGCATCTCGGCATCACATAGCTATGACTAAGATTTAATGGCTCAAACATCCCTATCAAGTAATACATACAGTATTGCGGGTGAGTCATAGGGAAAGGAGAGATGGGAACATGTGACAAGGTTGTCCAGCCATTGTCTTTGAATTCCAGGAAAGCTGTGCGTGGGTGGAAAACCAGAAGGAGTTGTTTGGGGGTTGCCGTGGTACTATTCTGTGTGTATTTTGCTAGAAAAAAAAAACATACCAGCATATGCTACACCCGCAACACACTCATTCTTTTAGTCTAACTATAAGGTCTCTGTGACCAGTGAAACTCAATGGTAGGCATCATGAGATTCTACTGGATTTGTTATTGTTATGCTACTTCATGTGAAATGATGGAACCATTTTAAATTGTCTGTGAAAATTGAGAAACCTACACACAATCCAGCATTGATACAAGCAACAATCAGGCAGAAAGGTAGAATTTGATGATGGATGACTGATGTGACAAAAGCTGTGAGCTGAGAAGCTGCTGGTACTTGGTATCATGTCAACACACTTCAAAACCATGCAAACCAGAGCAACAAACCGCTGGAAGTGACACGTTCTCTATCTTTTTTTTTTTTTCCTCATAAAGAAATGTGTGATCAGCTACTTATTAAAGAACAATATTCTCTACAGGTTTTCTTATGTGTGGTTCTCTGCATGTGCTGCAATCAGCCATTTGTAAGAATAATTGAGTGTATGTATGTGTTTGTCCAGGAAACTCCTCCCTTTCCTTAGTTGCTGCTTCTCCGGACAGACCCTCTTTTCTGAGCTATAGGGCTGTCCTTGTTGGGAGTAGGGAGGATGGAGGGGTAACTGCTCAGGCTTGGAAAATGGTTGAGGGTAAAGGTTAGAGGTAACAAGGGTTATTCATGCCTTAATGTGCGTGTGAGTGTGTGCATGCATGTGCATGAGTGTGTAAGGCTGAGGACCCTTGCCAAAGCCACAGGACGTCAGACCCTTGGGAATTCTCTTTAAAAAAAACAGCTGTGTGTGTGGTTGACCTAGGGGATATAGACTATATGTGTGTCTTTATCTGTTTTGTTAAACCTCACAGTCCCATCAGCATCAACCAATATTATATCAACTAGTTTCATAGAGCTGACTGTCAGTAGCCTCACTTGTCAGGGATGATGTTTTCAATGTGGTGTACTGCATCAAATAATCCCTAAGGGATGAAAAAGATAGGTGGGGAGAAAATAAAAGTACATCATGAAGCGTTGGAAGTCATTCTACAAAGTGTCTACACATGGACCCAAATATTATCACATAAATAGATTCAAGGTCATGAGTTAAGTTTAGAGTTTTGAATAAATGCTGCTGTTGCAGAAACATCTGAGTGTTAATTGAAATCCATTTTAGATAACTCTCAATTAATAAAAAGAAAACATACTTTTAAGCAAATTACCAAATACTTTTCTGCCCTCTTTATAATATAAGGCCTATATCTTGACTATTTTTTTTTATATATAATTTTTCCAATTTGTTTGGGCAAGAACATGGCTTTATCAGCTAATAGAGATAACCTTTTATATTCAATACTTTCTTGGTTTAGATTATACAATGCTGCTACTTCTGCCCTGTCCTCAGGATGCAGCTCTACATGTGATACCAGGCAGGGCTCACATGCTGCAGTCACCCTGTAGATTCTCTACTGTTTTAACGACTTCTTTCTGAGTAGAAAATGTCCTTGAAAGAAGCTGGAAACAAGCAAACAAACAAACAAAAAATGTATATGCTTAATTTAAACATGTACTGTAACATAAAAAATACCCTCTTTTAACTGTAAGATTTTGCATATCAGAACATTAAAATCATCTGGTTCTTACTGGGTTTTAAAATAAGTTAATTTAACCACAGATGAGCAACCCTATGACATATTACATCATGTTATTTATGTAACAAAAACCTAGCCAAAATCATAAATAATATTAAAAAAATTAAAGTACATCCTGTATTTAAGAGGAAACAACTTTGTCTGACTATAAAAGGACTTCAGTTCATTGTTGAGTCTTTTCTTTTTTGGCCATTCTGTTGCAGATGTGCTCCTAATTTTTGGGATTATTGACTTGTTACTGGACCCAATTTGGGTCAAGCTTTAGCTTCAGTCAGTTTCACATTTGACAGGGAAGTTCGTGTTTACGTCAGTGACTGCAAGGTGTCCACGTCCTGAAGCGTCAAAAGAAGCCCAAATCATGACCTCTCCACCACTGTGCTTGACAGTTGGTATAACATGCTGATATTGTGTTTGGTTTTTATTAAATGTGGAATCATCATTTTCATTTTGTTCTCGCCTGTCCAGAAGAGATTTTTTCCAAAACTCTTCAGTCCATGTGTTTGAACTGACAGTGGGAACTGTGTAACCTTTGAGGTGTGTTGCTTATTATCTAGTTTCACCCACTGGTTCCCGCAGACTTTCACCCCTCTACATTGTAACTGGGAATTCCAGAATTTCAGCTCCAACCGGGGAGCGTTCAGGTACCTTTATGAACCATGATCAAAAAGACAGACACCGGCACAATGCTCACATTGTCAGCTGGAATTATAGAAAATGTATTACATACATTTTCTTACAAATATTAACATGGACTAAAGTTTATTCTTTAAGTTAAGCATGTTTACACAATTTGGGACCATTTAAAGAGCTCAGTGTTGACACGATGCATGACCACTGGATTGCCCTCATACTCTTTCTGACTGTGTCATTTCACCTTTGACCTGTTCCATAATTTGTTGTGGCCCGTTGACGTGTGAGCCAAGTCTTAACCAGTCTCTTCCCTTTGCTATTTTTTCTAATTTTTCTCTCGGTGAGGCCCACCCGGGGAGACTGTGTGACAGCTCAGTGTCCACTTTCAAAGGCCCATCTCTTTGTGTTGTTTTTAGGAGTTTAGATGGACCGTGGAGCCCTAAAAGGCATCCATGCAAAACCAAGGCCCATACACATTCCCATAAGACACTGCAGGAGGTCCCTCTGTCTTTATTCATACCCCTCTGTATAGTTTTACTGAAGTTCATGTTAAACATGTAACTCAAAAGTCCAGATTGGGGGTGTTTAATATTGATCATACACTCCTGCATATTTTAATATATTTGTGGAGCATTTCCGCATGAGAGGCCCAGACATGTATGAGAGGTCCATCCATTACTACACAAATACACACACATATTGGATCGGGTATCCTTTCGACAATGTAGGGCCCCAGGAGGGTTTCTCTATGTAGGTCTGATGTGGACAGAGAGCTGAGAAAGAAAGAAGTGTGTGGGTGTCGGTGTGTCTGTTGTTGTTGTGCTAAGTAAATAAGTGCTATGATCAGGAAGGTGATATTGATAGCCTTATATATATACATATATATATATATATATATATATATATACTGATTTATTGATTGATTGGCTAATTAATGAAACATCTAATCATTCTAGTTAATTTTCATAGTGTGTAAGAATTCAAAGGAAGCTGATAACTGTACATCTTGCCATTTCAATTGACCAGAAAATGTGTTAAAGGTTAGCAGGGTACACTGTTATTTAGCAACAGCTGGTTGTCTAATAAAAACGAAAATGCACATATTTTCTTTTTTTTTTTTTTTTTGTTTTTTTTTTTTTTGTCAGAATGCCAGTCATCTGTGGCCCTGCAAGTTGTCACATCCCACTGCCAGGGAAAGAAAACCTGCCAGGTTCGAGCCTCCACCAGAGAGTTTGGAGATCCATGTTATGCTGGCACCAGGAAATACCTCAGCGTCATCTACACTTGTGGTGAGTTACAAAACACCTTTTGAAGGACTTAATTTTCCTGCCACCAGGGGGTGATATCTGATAACTGATTTTATGAAAAGGCTGAACTGGTTGCATGAAAGATTGTCCTATTACGCTCAAGGAAACGTCACATTTCTATATACAAAAGTTACAATAATGAGGTGCTCATGATGGTCTTGTGCTGTGCCATAATTACTTTTAAAATATTAAATGATGTATAAAAGAAAAATTAAACGTGTGTAAAAGAATATATTCTTTTTGCAAGAATTAAAGCTTTGCTCAGTAGGGGCAGTGTTAGAAATGTGCTTTTATTGGGTAAATAACCATATTTGTACACTTCATTAGACATACAAAATGAATCTGCACACTAGTCCATGAAATCATGATCAGGATGTTGAGATCGGTCTTCAGCATAAAATCAGAAAAAAACTTAGTACTGACCACTTACAACTTTATAATTTTTGTTATTTTAGAAAAAAGTATCCAAGTTTTAAAGTCTTGTTATATCCTCTAATATTAGGATAATGGTTTTTGTTCCTGTGGTTGAAAATTTAAATTTCCAAGTATTTCAATGAGTGCTCGATAAAGGGTTAATAACTTCTCACCACACAAATTTTTGTCTGTGTTACATCTTCTATTTTGACTTTACATCTAAAGAGGAGGGAGAATGATGGGCTTCTTTTATCTGTTTCCTACCCCTGGGTTAATCCTGAACTGACAACACTGCAATTCATTAACCACATGATAAAAAGTACACACACATACATGCTATCCAGACTCCTCAAGCACCAGGAATTGATCTATCATCACCATGGCATGGAGCCTCTTAAATCCACCAGAACCACTGGCTCAGAGAAGCAGAATCAGACAAGGCCTGCTCTAAGACTTGGCATGTCCATGGGATTTTTTTAACTTTTATCATTACCTCTTCCCCCTGGGCCTGAAAATCACTCATTTTCATTACTTAGGCTTGTAGATTCGTATGTGTGGATTGCTTTTCTGCTTCTCTCCTAAACTTATTTTTAATTCTTGATTCAGTGTGTAATCTGTATCCTGTTGTTCTCATTAGTTTATGGTTTGGTGTCTAGTTTCAAGAGCCTCCACCCTTCCATCATTAATCTCCAAATACTATCAGATATTTCTCCACAAATCCATCCAGCCTTTATCTTAGTGACAACCAGCCATTGCAGACAAACATACAAAGACCTTTCAGCTGTGTTTATGCAGTCGTTTGGCCTGAATCTCTGTCTGACCCCGCTTATCTGTGACTGATAACACAACAGACTGTCCTAACAAAGTTAGGTTGGTAGGTGTGTGAGTGTTTGCTGGGTTTGTGACACAGAGCTGAACAGAAAGTGGAAGGATGAGGGAGGGGGTTCTCGCTGTGAAGAAGAAGATGGGGTGGGGGTTCACTGTGGGTTGTGGTGGGAGTTAGGAGGTCAAAATGTGAGTAAATCAGTTTTTCTGCTGTAGACATGAAGTCATTGGTTGCTCTAGGCTTTAGCGAAGTGGTAATTTTGGGGGATCCTCTTTCATTGGTGGCAGAGAGTGTTGGAACAGGGGATGGGGGGATTTCTATCTGGTAATATATATGTATGTATATAAGTGGTTTAGAGTTTATATACCACTAAATGGTTTGTATGGGTCACGCTGCTCTAGGAAATGTTAGCCCACTGTAAATTTTAAACTATCCCAAAAGGACCCGTGTTCTGTTTTAGAGTTTTGTGAAACCTGCCATGATCATAATATCTAAAGAAACTGTGTTCTGTGAGTGTATGTAGTTGCATGTGAATATTAGTACTTGCTATATTTGCAATGCGAACTTGTTATCGGCCTCGGCTTGCCTGTGATTTATAAAGCTATCAGCTGCTGAGCTCCAGCTTTTTCTCCACACTGCCTCAGGGATGGACTCATTTCTCAGGAATAACACAGGGGCAAATGGCCCGGAACCTGCCATCAGTCTCCCAGTAGATTAAACACACTCCGCACAGTCTCCACTGTCAGGCTTCATTTACATTTCAGCCCAGGAGGAAGTCCCCCGTGGTTTATTTGACAAAACAATCCTGTCAAGACTCCTTAATATTTGACTTTGAGTATTTTTTAACATTGTGTAAAATACAGTTACAGCAGTTCTATGTGAATTGCAAATTGTTCATAATCTGAAATATTTACTGTAATTATGGCTACTAGGGACAGATGAGTAGATTTGCTTGGGGCTCTTTCTTCAGAAAACAAACCTTTTTTAGTGTCTTTTCCTCTTATGTATGGTAATTGTCAGAGGTTGACCTGTGCCAGAAGTTGTTGGAATGAGAAACGATTTCTGCAGCATGTTTTCTAAATGTCCAGTATTTGATTAAACCCAGTTCCTAAAAGTTTGCAGTCCCTCTATCATATTCTGCTACGATTTATATAATTTTTTAGCATCATAACTCGATTGGGAACAAAAAACTAGAGGTTATAAACTGCAATAAAATCTCAAGGCAGTCACTGGTGGTTTATTACTTGGTTAAATATTGATGCATACTGAATCATTAGTTGATGGTTATATTTAGTAGTCACTGCTGTTGTAATGATATGGGCTTAGTAATGTGCACAGTGTTTGTTGATTTGCTTTGATTCATTATGGCTAATAATATTTATGTTTTAAGAAAAATGGGAAATTATTCAGCATTTTAATCATAAATCAGTAGTTTAAAGTCAGAAAAAATGTTTTCTTTGCCCTTGAAAATGTTAATTAGGCATGTTATTGATGCCAGATTGTGTTTTTATATATCTAAATAAATCTGTGGTTCAAACTTTTGTTTGAAATGAGAGGACTTCTGGGTTTAGTCAAAATGTATTCAGACCACAAAATATAAATAGTTTGTAAATGTAGAAAAAAATAACAGATATACATTATGATTTTGCATAAAGAGCCTCTGGCTGAGGATATTTACATGATGGGAGGTTATAAAAGGGGCCTCTCTATGCCTGTACTGCAGCTTATTCTTTCTAAAGTATTTGCCGGCGGACCTCCTTATTTTGTGTTATTCAAGAGAAGACATGTCGCTGTTGCATACATTTGACTCATAACTTTAATCTAAATTTAACAAAACATGATTTTTGGAGATCTTTGCTAATCAGATTAAAGTCAAAAATATCTTTTCTTCTTCCATCTCCTTCTCACTATGCCAGTCCCTAACTAAGGCGCCACTTCCCAGAGCACATTTTCCTCCTTAGAGTGATATTAAAACTTTTTATTAAAACTTCTGAGTTTTTCTGATGGTGGTGGTGGAAGGAGGGGGGAGAGTTTACTGAACTGGTGTGATTGCTGGGCAGGAAATTGATTAATTGTGGCATTTAGCTGGTAACCATGGAATCTGTGGCTGTATCAGGGGGCTCCATAAAACAAAACATCCAACACCGAACTCACACTGGAAATAGGATCCCCAAAATATTATTTAACAGCTTGGAATAACTTTTGACAAAAATAAAAAAACAAAAAATTCTGTTGATTTCATGCACAGTTCTGCAAAATCTAGTCTGGGTGTTTTGCGATTCTTAAATTGTGACTGTAATATTATTTTACAGTAACCCATTCAACATAAAGTATATTGCCAAATACATTATTAAGAAGCCATAATAACATAACATTTTTTTTAAATTATGCCAGTTTCATGTAATACAAACACTTTGTAATATGTAAGCCTTTTACCATTTTAAAAGACAGATGTAGGCATATAATGTTGTCAACTAAAAAGCATAGCAATTTTACAGTTAATTTGTGAAACCATCATAGTTGCAATCCTTTGTAATATTTAGTATTTAAAAGAATACTGTACTTAGCACAAAAAGCAAGGGAATTTGGGTTTGGTAGATTATTTTTCCCCCTATAATAACAGAAATTTGTGTTGTCTGATTTATTGTGAGAAAGCCCTTTAATGTGCCAGCATCCCCTGCAATATTCTCCTGCTGGTTTTCACATGATTGCACTATCTCACAGTAATAAGTAAAAAACAACCCAACAAAAGATTTTTACACTTTATTTATTTGACACTGTCCGGTATCATGTGGAAGATCATGTGGTTAAACGACAGCTTGGTCACCAGCCTGGTCACATTTTGCTGTGGGATGGCATCCCGTTCCTCAACCAGGAGTTGTTGAAGGTCAGCCGGTGTGGTTGTGTTGATCATTCTAACACAAACAGCACATCCAAGCTGATCCTACAAGTTTTCTATTCTCCACTCCTAAATTCTGGAGATAGTCTGATGATCCTGGCTATGTGGAGAACAGTGTTGTTAGGATATGTATGTTTATCAATAAGATGCACATCATTTGCCAGTCATACACCTGTGTCTGGCATTCAATCTAAAAAAAGAGTGAATACCAATAAGGGATAATGGTAGGGGACTTTGGTACAATTTTGGGGGCTCTATTCACACATATTTATGAGTTTATGATCTTTATGAGTAATACCTTATTGTAAAGGTGAATAATCATGGTTTGTAACCATGTATAAGACAACACTAACTGGTAATATAATCAGGAATAATCAACCAAACACAAGTTCCCTCACAAGATTTAACTCAGATTTTTGGGAATCTGTCTTGTAGCTCTGCTTTGTATAACACTCATTTAACATAGTCATGTTTTCTGTTGCCTCTCAAACCACCAGTCATCCTGAGATGTCTTATTTATTTACCAAGATGAATACATTTGACCAAATTTATCATACATCTTCACAAGATGAATTCACAAACTCACTTTAATGGACAACCACAAGATAAGTCTAAAAGTTGGTTTCATAGGTGGTTTTGAACCAAATTTCTCCGATATATGTTTTTAACATTTGTTGCTGCTTCATCTGCAGTGCATGAAATGAAGAGTTATGTGATGGTAGGGATTGGCAGAATTGTGGCCACTGGAGTACACTGCTGGTGTTTTTAATGGACACAGTATAGTGGAGACTGTGGTTCTCTGCATCTGGCTCAGCAGGGCTGATTTATGTGTAACAGGGGAAAAGAGAGGAAGATAAAAAAAGATGTAATTCAGAAGCTTGAAGGGTTGAATGGGCCTGACTGGTTATGCAGATGCACACATAGATATACATGAACAATTACTTTTGAGCAGCAGAAGCGACTCACACACATTCATGTCGTGTCAGCAGAGGAGACTGTGGGGAAAATGTTTGTTTTGGCCCAGTTTTGTAGAGCTGCTGTCCAACCAGGCAGCCAGTAGTTGCTGATGGGCCCCTTGATCCCCCCTTATAGCTTATCCTATAGCTGTATGACTGGCAGACACATAACTTAAACACAGAAACATATTTTATAGTCAATGAAGCAAGAATTTTTTTTTCTGAGATCTGCAATCTGTGATACTCACAAGCTTGCAAACACAACTGATCTGTGATACAGAGTTTTACACAGTTATTTGTCAGAAGAGGACTTTCAGCTCTTAAACTCTAAACCACATATTAGTTTTCTAATATTTGTTTGTCTTTCTTGGACATGACCTGGATAGGCTTGTTTAAAATGTATGATGTTGAAAAATGAATTTATACGATTAAAAGCTCAGTTTGAGCTTCAAACATTTCTATACATTTTTCCTTTCCTTTTTTTTAGCATTACTTGTTTAAAATTCTCCATATTGAGCTATCTTAATCTTTAGTGTGAAACACCAATTTTAGGACGACGTTCCACAACCTTCCTTCTCAAGAATTATTATTAGAATAAATTTTAAACATGTGTAGCTTGTATGAGGAACAAATATTGCGCCAAATTTTTGATTAAGCTAAATTAAAGATGTGCTGAAGATGATACTTATCCTTTAACGAGATGTTTTAACTTTCTACCGTGTACTGAGACAGTATCATCAATGTCAGACCTCCTTTTTTTGTATATTTCTATCTGTGCATTTTTTATTTTTCTCACAGGAAAAGATTTAAAAACAGACAAAAACAGTTTTTTCTATATTGTTTGGAAACATTAAATTATTTAATTTAATTATTTGAGTACATTGCCAAATCTTAAACCAGCTAAATTTGTAATTATCTAACTGATCCCACATGTCGGGTTGTTTATTTGTTAATAAACTAAATTAAAGGTAGCGAAAGATAGTTTTTTTTTTTTCTTTTACTTAAAACTAATGTCTTTGACCCAAATTGTGAGAATAGCAACCATAGGGGAGCAGATACACTCACATAGCCGCTCCTAATGCTCCCTGGTCCCATAACACAAACCTGCCTGCAGAAGCGCTGTGATAACAGCCCCAGCTGGCACCCTCAGGAGCACCACTGCGAGAAAACACCAAGCACATGACCTGGGCTGACCTGTGTGCTGGTGTGGTTCCTTCACACTGGTTGTTGTGGGGTCAACCAATGCTCATTAAAAGGAGTAGATTTCTGATCTAACTTCATCTTTGCTTTCCCATCTTGTCCCTTCAACCATTTCAAACTTTTGTCTTCTGCAGTTTAGTGACATTAAAACTTCAGCTCTGGAGGGAGGGAACGTGAGAGTTTTGCTGAGTTGCTGACTTTTGGGATTCTGTACCACCTCACCAATCACCCGATCTGCCTGCTCTGTGGAGCGTTCAGACAACATGAAGTACACACACTTTTAAGCAAAAATAAAAATTAGGTCTAGAACTTCAGACAACTCTAATTTTGCAATTCTGTAATACAGTATGCGATGTGGTCATATGTTACAAATCAAGTTAATAACCCAGTCAGAGTGATCATGGCCACAAGAAAGTCTGTTAGAACTTTAATCAGATTAAACTAAATCCTGAACAAGGTGAAGGTGTTATATTTCATTTTAAGTTCTCACAGCTTCTGACTTTTCCTCCTCCTTCCTTTTTTACTGCCGACTAACACAAGCATGTTTTAATCATCTTCAAGCCAAAATAATTAAGCTCTTTCATAATGCATTGATAGTGTAGAATAATTTTCTCTCTTCCACTTCACAATCCGGATGATATATTTCTTAGTGTTTAATTGTGTGTTTTTTTTTTGTTGTTTTTTTTTTGAGGGGTGGGGGGTATCTGGGTAAAGACTGGAATTTGTAAACTGAAAATGAATTTCTTTATCTTTTGTGGGGAAGGAAGCAGCATATAGGAATACATTTTAATGGCTTACTGTACAACTGTCATGTAGAAAGTAACAGGTTAAAAAGTACAGGAAGGGATTGGTGGTGAAGTTGCATAAATGGCTGCCATTCAGGCTTCATGCTTTTCTTTTTACAAGTTTCAACTTTCAGTTTTGTTGTCAGCTTCTTTACTTCTGCTTTCAGTTGCACCTTTGTAAAGTTATGCATCAAGTCAAATTTATACCACATAGAAATCTTCCGGCCCAAACTACAAATGACACAAAGTATAAAATATTAATTTCCTTGTGTACTGGCTGGCAAAAACTTTTCTAAATAATTAGAATGTCACGACTATTGAATGTGGTGCCATGAGGTTGTGTTGGTGTGTGTGGGGCTGGTTCACTCATGTTAACTAGACTTTTTAAAAACACTCAGGATAAGAGTATATGTGAAAATGTAATTTAGTCTAACCTAGGTGAAGCAGATTTATCTGTATAAATGTAATTGGTTATGCTTAATTAGCTGTAATCAAAGAATATGAATAACTGACATGAATCATGTTTTTCCTAAACACATTTAAAAGAAGTAAAGTTTTTATTAGTAAATTAACTGCTTTAAAATAAACATGTTTAAAAAAAAATCTTATTTAATCTACAAAGAATCTAAACACATACAGTAGCACAAAGCCCAAGTAAGTAAAAAAAACTTGAAAAATTGCCTTGCTTTTCTTTTGACAACTTTTTTTTTTATTATTGTACACTGAAACCAGGCCTGAACACTACACACAGATTAGAATGAAGATGCAAAGCAGAAACTGGACTATGAGCCAGACAGACGTTTTTGATTCCTCTCCTCACAGACTTTTGGTAAACATGGACAGGAAGAAACAACAAGATACAGACAGATAACACAGGTGACCTGATAAGTGAGACAGGATGAGATCTAAGTCAGCACTACCTGGCTGTGAATGTAAATTAAAACATTTCAGGCTTGCAGCTGACTCATCAGCTCTGTTTGCAAAGGTCACAATGTGCATTATTATCACCTGCTAACCAGAACACAAAATAAACCCTTGCAGTGATAAAACTGCATTGTTTTTACATGATTTGCTCCAGTGTCCAATTTTTTTCTTTTGGATAAATGAGTGGTGGTCATCAAGCTATTCGAGAGACCCCCAAAACTCAGACAGAAGTATTAGATGATTACTCTTGATACTTAAAAGAACAGGAACATTTTACCTCTGCAAACTGGAAAGGTAGGGCCAAGGTAAGGAATTAGGATTGACACTAATTGATTACTGCTTATGCAGTATTTTTCATTAGTTTAGAGTGGAAAGTGGCCATTGTAATCCAAATAGCTTAAAAAAACACAAAACAGCTTTCTTTACATGATAATTATTATTTCATTTTTCATCATCAAGTTTGTGCAACTTCAACACATTGCCCAATGAATCACTGCTCTTACTTCAGCCCTCTATTGCCCACCCTTATGTATAGTTATCCTGCAGACAGTCTCATGACTTTGTAGATAATCAACATCCATCCTTCCTCCTATTTGTTTAAATAGTGGCCACTCTGTTTAAGACCTGGCATCTTTGCTGCACTTTTATTGAGGCTGCAGGCCATTTTAACAATGATGCCTGTTGGAACTGGTGACAGAGTGCCTCTCCGGTGAGTTTTCTAAGGTCTGCTAGTCAAAGCCACTTGTGTCCCCAGTAACTCTTGCAGCCCCCAGCAAAAGAAGCCATTTCCAGAGTAGAGGAATGTGCTGCATCCTTGCCTGTCTTAGAAAGGCAGGATAATAGAAGCATGCTGTCAAGTTAGCATTAATGCAGTTACATGTGTGCATGGACATACAAACAAATAGATTGCACAAACTGAGTGTGCAGATGCTGTGCAGACTAATACACTAACACAACCCTCCCACTCTATACTGTGGTTTTTGCTTGGCTTGTTTCCCCAAATAAGCGCTGCTTCTTTGTTGGGCTGGAAACTGTAAAATAAGCAAAGCTCAGGGTGAGAACTTGCTAATTATGCCAAATTTGTCAGCTTCAAAAACTGTGTACACTACTGTTTTTGTGTCACTCTGTGCTCACGACACAAACTAGCCCCTTCTCTCTCTGCCTTTCTCGTTTTATGTTTTCGTTTGTGTGCAGTGTTGAATCAGATGGAGGCGGCAGGCTAGTGCTTTCCTATGGCTGGTTTCAGTTTTCTTCTTGCGGTGGACGAGGACAGAGGGAGAGAGAGATTATGAAAGCATGGGTAGAATTTGTGTGTGTGAGTGTCTGTGTAAGTGTGTGTGATGAGGGGTAGTCTAGGGTGGGGGTGGGAGTCCAAGTGAGAAATTCCCACAGAATCTCAAGCTGGAAAGTGACTGTACTTCTGTACAATGCATGAAACATCCCTTGGAAACTGGAGTCTTAAAGATCCCCTTCAGTGAAAATCAAGTTTTAATGTTGTGAACATGAACAAAGATGCCAAAAGATATTCAAGCAGTCAACTTGGTTGAGTATTTCTGCCTCTGAACTGCAGCATACTAACATCCCTCTCAAGCTCTTGGATTCAGGCAGCCAAATAACTAACAGAAGGAGCCAATCCCATCAACTTGCGAGGTTGAACTTGACAGAGCCATCGATCAGGACCAAGTTTTATCTGACATTTTAAATGTAGAGGTCTAGGCTTTTACACACAGTAGTTTTGTGATTACTCAGAACCTTCAGGTTGGGACTTCCATTTGTTTGTTTCCTGCTTTTGTGTCACTCATTAAATTTGATTACTTTAAGCTGTACCACAGGAATACTTGTTGCTCTTTGTTCAACACAATAGTCAGTGCAGCCATTTATGTCTGCTTCCATTAGCTGGGTAGACACTGTCCAAAATGAGTGAGGAAAGATAACTAGGCTCATGACGAGAAAGCATTGAAGGGATTTTTTTTAACTTAATGTTGTGGTTCTAGTGGTTTAGAGCCTAAGTAAAACCTAAAACCAGTTCTTTCTGTTTCGACCACTAAAGTTCATTATAAGAAAAAGGTGTTTTAAAGTGATGTGAAGCGATTATTGTGATTCTCCTTCAGTAATTCTTGATGCAGAGCGAAGGGAGGAGGGTAATATTTTAAAAAGCTGGGTATGTTTGATTAAGTGCAGTATTAAAGCAAACTCGGACCGCCTGAATGTTGTAAACCCAAACTGAGCCATTTCCTGATTGTAGTAGACAATAGGTGTTAAAACGACCTTCATATAATAAGATATAAGTAAATGCAGCTGAAATGTTCTTCCTGGTGTGCCTGCCGTACAGGCAGCTGTGTGACCAGTGTGGCTACACTCCAGCAAAGACTATCTAGTTATAATGGTCACTTTTAACTGAACTCAAACTGTACTTCTCAAAGTGAAAGTCTTCATTCATTCACTACAACCTGCTCCTTGCAAGGTCTTTGTCTTTTTTCATATTACCTGATAACCAATCAGAAAATATCTGTTATTGTTCCAAGTCTCACTTCATCTCGGACATTTTCTAAAGCCTGAAAATAGAGGAGGAAGAGGAAGTTTAGAAGTCAGCCTTTCTCTCCTACCATATGAATTACAATGTGCTTAAATGTTATTGTGGAATATTCACCCAGTATTGCCAAAATAATGGTAGCCTCACCCAGTTTTAGGTAATTATTGCCTAGAAGCTACAAATGAGCACAACAGTATAGATGTCAATGTTTTATATTGTTTCATGAAATATATCTGGAGCAGCATGCCCACCTTTTCTCCATCACATTCCCAGATTTCCAGACTGAGTTGAATGAAATTCTCTATTCATTTTCTGAAGTTACCCTCTGACTTCTCATTGCTTTCTGTCTCATTCTCTCGTACTCGCTCTCACAGACTCATGCTCACATCCCCCTCCTCTTTCTCCTCCTCTTGCTCTTCGTCCTCTCCCACTCACTCTTTCCCTCCTCTTTGTACTTCTGACTACTCACACAGCAGTGGAGGTGGACACTACACATGTCCCACTTCTCTCTCTGTCCCTCCCTCATTCTCTCTCGCGCTCTCTCCTGCTGTCACATTCCAGTTGTCTAAAGCCGGGTTTAACTTTCCCTCTTACTGAGCACAGAAAAGAGAGCAAAGCTAAAAAAGGGAAGAAGCCTTTTTCTCTCTGGTTGAAAAGAAGAAAAGAAGAGGAAACCCAATTTATATTTCATTTGGCTTAAAAAGGGGGAGTCACCATAAAGGAGCATACCTTCTTAAAGGGGCTATTCTTCTTTATCCTCCCTCCCTCCTTGTGTTTCCTTTTTGGGCAACGCACTCTCGTTCTGGTCAGATCTACGGTGAACCGTTCACGTGAACACTTGTTTTTACGGCAAAGCTGGTTCCAGCTCTCCTGGCGGGACAGAGAGGAGGAAGAGGAGGAGGAGGAGGAAGAATCCGGGGAGTGTTGTGTTTGACAAGGCAGCCAGCCGAACACGCACGCTTAAAGAGAAAGTTAATGCGTGGACCCTGGAGGATTTTCTGTTCAGCAATGTGTGTGTAAGTGTCACCTCGTCTTCTGTCTGAACACGCTGTTGAGTCTCTCTGTCTTCTTTCTGTTTTTAGAACTTAAACCCTGCTTCTCTTCCATTTTACAAACTTTAAACATTTAAAAGTTGTTTTTGTACATGTTTACCCTGAAATGAGACTTTTCCTTTACCTTCTTCTTGTTTTAGAGTCACCTAGTGTTATCCACAGGACTTTTTTCTAAGATGTGAGACTGCATGAGAGGATAAAGTGGTTTGGAAGTCTGTGTTGTACCGTTTTTGCAAAACAGGAGGAAAGAAGCGTTTCAGAGCTTAGAGGGAGATTCATAACAGGGTCTTACATGTGGAGAGTGGAGATAAAGATCATTCAGTTGTGGCATATGTTGGAGGGCATATATTGAACATGTTAGTAGTGGTACCTTTTCATAGTGGCAGTGAAACTCCTTTGTTTGCATATTCTTCATTGTGTCCCTACTCTGTCAGCAGGTTTTCCTAATGAACAGGCTCTTTTGGCAGGAGTTTAACTCCACTGTAATCAGCCACAGGGTGCGTAATATGGGAAAAGCAACAGAAGCACTGAGTTGTTCACACACAGCAAATACTGAATGCTGAGTCAGAGCAGCGAGCTCCCAGAAAATGTGTCAATTTAAATGTGAAACTCTTCACCATTCAAGAGTAAAACAAACTGAATACCGCAGCCAATATGTTTTTCATGGTTGATAAATCTAATTCAGTTCAGTCCAAATCATGATGATTTATTTGTTGCTATTCCCCAGCCTTTAGCCTTGTTCAGAATTACTGGAGGGTTTTTTTTTGTTTGTTTGTTTGTTTGCTTTTTTGCTGATGAAGTTCACTCAATCATTTTTAGCTATGATTTTTTCTCTCTCTGAGAATACCTAAACACAAGATGATAAGGTGTTGATTATTGTTTACATCTCCATACATCATCACATGTATCTGTGATGATAATTTCTCAAATAAAAATACATCAAAAGATAAGTTTTTTTTTTTTTTTTTAACAGTTTACTTTGATTTTGTGTGGATTATCTTCAGTTCAAACATTTAAGATTGGACACATAGGTTGCAGAAGAAAAATTCCTAAGATTTCCGAGGTTAAAATTGACCTCGTTCCCGTGTCTTGTGAGCTGAATACTTTGTGTGTTTTGTACTGTACATCAGACAAGGCTGGCAGCCACAGTGCCAACTTTTGTCACCTGCAGCTATAAGAAATAAATCTTTTTATTCTATGTTTTCACAATTGATTTGTTTATAAAAAATCACACTCGACATGGTAATGGATGAAGATTAAACCTTGTTTGCTTGAACTAGTTCAGAACCTGCTGTCATAAACATGTTACAGTTATCAATGGTGCCATGCAGATTGTACAATATTTGCTTTTGAAGCTATTGACTGTGTTTCCCAAACTGGTGACATCATTGTGTGGTCACAGATCGGAGGAAGGCTCACCTGCTGGAAAACATCTGAATGATTTTACATCACCTGTCAAGTGTAATATATTCCCAAATGATGAAAACTAATTTTGTCTGTTTATTTTCTCGTACTGTAAGCTTTCCATTATTTACCTTGTGTTTTCTACAGAAGCCTGCCTTTAACTCCCAGTGTTGTGGGAGTAGCTTTTAGACTTCACGTCATCCCTCATAAAGAGGCTTGAGAAACTTAGTGAACCACTGAGAACAGACAAAGGCAAAGTCAGTTCCTGAGCTCCAAAATGACAAAATTGTTTAGATGGCTTGCAAATGGGCAAAAAACATGTGCACGCTGTAGGTTTATGTTCTTGAATCATGTTTGTGCAACCAAAGGTGTGCGACTCTGTTTGCATGCGCATGCATCCACACCTACCTCTCCCTGCCAGCCAGATTTCTCTCGAAGTGACACGCAGCCGTTCCCCTTTAACACCAGTTTGCAGTGCCGACCCAGTTCCTCCCAAACCACAAGAGACTCTTTGTAATTTAGTGTGTGGTTTATGTTAGGAGAAGAGGAGGGGAGGGGGCAAGCCAGAGTTTGAAGGAACAGGACTTAGCCCAGAAGCGCACTTTTTGATTAGCTGAATGTCGACTTGTCTCTGTTTGTTATTCCAGATTAGAACTCTGGACGTCTTTTGTAAATGTTCGGAGAGATTGAGATAACAGCAGAAATGATAAATGAGTTAAGTGAATGGACTTCTCTGTTTTTCTCCTTTTCTTTGTCTCTCTTTTGCACCCTATTTCCTCTGTGACTTTGAGTTTGACAATGCTGGGATAATCTTTGCTAACTTGTGTCCGGACTTCAGATAAGACTGACGGCTCAGTAGTTAAACAAAAAAAAAAAAAAGAAAAAGAAAAAAATAGATGCAGACCTTCTCTTCATCTTCTTAGTGCCTACAGCTTCATTCCCCTCCATGCTTGCTGTTTCCACCACACATTTACTTCCCTTTGCTCTTTTTCATCAAGTGGTTTCATTTACTTTGTCTAGTCTGAATGGAACCTGGCACTGTACTAAGCTTTGGTCTGGTTCTCTCACAGAAAAGTTAAGCCCCTTCTGACCCCCCTCTTTCTTTTCTACCCTTGATTTGATTTTTATCCTTTTCTTCTCTGTTCTGTGTTTTTGAAACTCAGCATGCATTCCTAATGGCTTCAGCTCTCCTAGAGAGGTGTTTTCTTTTGCCTTCCTTCCTGTACTAACTTTCCTTACACGCTTCATTCCCTCTTTCCAGAATAACTTTTCATTAAGAAAATATTTAAGATAACAAGAGAGGATGAGGAGTTTTGCTTCCTGTCGGTCTTCAGCACTAACATGCAGGTGCTTGCAGGTTGTACTGGGGTTCCTCTGTCCTTCATATATCACCTTATAATCCCCACCCCCACCCCCACCCAGTGAGTATCTGTATAGCCTTGGCCTGAGATTCCTCTTTTTTTTTTTTTTTTTTATTACAGCTTACTTAACCAGAATAAAATTTTAAAAAGTAGAACTTAACTCTTAACAAGAATGGTATTTTTTTTACAGACTTCCATGGTCTTCTCCTAAAGGACCAATATTTACTGCTCCTCTCATGTCTGGGTTATTGCCTGGACTGGTCGAGGATAGGTGGATTTGAGGAGCCTCATAGCTTTAGGGAATAAGTTGTCTCCCAGTAAAGATGGTGGGGGTAAGTCCTCTGGATCATGATAGAATTAAAAGGTCATTGAGGTAAGAGAGGGCGGGAAAGTGGCTGAGGCTTTTGGCGCATGGACAAGGGTGAGTGGAAATCAACACTTGAGGATCTAGAAAGCACATACTTAATTCAGTGTTGTGGTACCATGAAGATTCATACAGAAAATAAGTCAGAGCATTTGTTTGAGTTGTTTTAATTTAGCCTTAGTTGAGACTTCAGTTAAAAGCCTCAGTGTGAAGAACAATGTGCCTGAAACTCTAACGAATGTGTCCGCAGTCATCTACTGAACTTCCTTTTCTTTTTAAATCTGCAAATACTTACTTTGCGCAAAAAGCATGCACACGTAAATGGAAAGTGGCAAAAAGTCATTGTCCAGGAAAACATATATGCATGCTCTTGACACATGACAGTCTTTAAGAACTTCATTCTAAACTTTATTGTTTCTGCCTTTTGAGTTCCCCTTTTGCTAAATTAATTTTCTCTCCAGGACAGCCTGGTAAAGGTGAAGGAAACTGTTCCTCTTAGAGAGTGTATGTGTTGGCTGTAGAAGACCCTTCATAAAAGTCCAGTTAATTAAACCAGGGCATTGCACCGTGTGGGAAGCAGAAAAAGACCGGAGTTGAGGCGCATACCAGCTATGTGTGTTCATGTCAGTGTTTTGCCAAAGGTGTGTATATTTGCTTACTTTCCTGACTGGATAGATTTGTATGTTATAGATTGGTATCTGCCCTTAAGTCTGAATGTTTTAACCTGCTCACAGTAAAAGATGAATACAGCTTGACACTGCAGTTTATATTTGGATATGTTGCCTTTTCTATGTTAGTGGCTAGTTTCTAAACCAGTGGTTCTTAACCTTGTTGGAGGTACTGAACCACACCAGTTTCATATGTGCATCAAACCCTTCTTTATTGAAAATTAAAATATGATTTTATTTCAAATTCAGGACACAGGTATATGTTTTACTGATACACAAAATGTGGCGTGATCACCTGCAGCCAATGATGTACAAGCAGGGCGTGTCATCACGAATCATATGAATTGGGTGAGTGTCTTGACCTCACCGAACCCCTGAGACTGACTCACCGAACCCCTGGGGTTCGATCGAACCCAGGTTAAGAACCACTGTTCTAAACAGTTAAACATATAAAAAAAAAAAATCACTTTTGCTTTCTGAAAGACAGTGGCTACTCTTGTAAGACTAACTCTTTTAAAAATGCATTTTATTGCATAAAAACCAACCAGCAGTCAGAGAACAATGCTCTCATTTTACATTTCTAATATATCTATGTTTCTGAGCCAGATAATTCCAGTATTCCTCACACCATAAAGTGGTGCTTTGTGAAGGATGTGCAGATTTCTCAAGGTTATATTTTATGCTAAACCAGATATTTTACTAACTTTAAATAAATATAAACCTAACCACTTTGTTCCCTAGAACGAAGTGAAAAGTGAGAATTAAGCCTAGAGTTTACATGTTCTCCCTGTGCCTGTGGATCTCTCTGTTGGTTCAGGTTTCCACAGTCCAAATAAGTGCATGTTTGCTGATGTTTGGTGATCCTACAGCAAATGTTTTGATGGTTTGATTGTGCATTGTTGATTGTCTCTGTGCTTGTTAGTTTGTACCAGCTATTTCTAATGAAATTTAGTTAAAGTCGGCTGAAACAGTTGTTAAACATCATACCCTTTTATGTGACTGACTAGACATCATTGCCTATTTAAACTTAAAATATTACTCAGGCAATTATGCTATGAGGCCAATGATTTGCATTCTGCTTGGTTCCAGCCTTTTACATATTTTTTCTCCTCTTCTACTCTCTGCTCTCACTTACATTGTATGTTAATATAGCTAAATTCTAATTAAAATAGTTATAATCCACAAAATTTCCTATTTTCTTTTCTGTTTTCAGAAGGTAAAAAAAGTCAGAAACTGTTACTTAAAAGTTCTTTAAGATCAAGTGTTCGCATGCAGACTATTTGAAAGCATTGCAAGGATTAACCTCTGCTCAAACAGACTAGTCATTTTGTTAGCATAGAATTTAGCTGACAAAACAACTAACCAGCTAAGTTAAAGACCATGTCTGTGCAGTGATTATGGCTGTATTTATGCTTACTAGTATAGTTAAAAGACACACTTAAAATGTCAAATGTTCTCTCTAACTTACAGATGTCTGTCAGCTCCCATGTGCCAGATGTTGCTCTTTTTTCTACTTTTTCTGTCATGCTGTTGGCACTGAGGCTGCTTGAGCACAAGTCAGCCTCCCTGCTACTTTTCTGAAACTGATGCATAAATTAAGGCGTCTGCACCGCTCACATAGAGCAGACAGCAATATTGGAAAATCGTTTTCTGTGGAGTAGCTTTGGTTTAAAGGTGCAATACAGAACTTTTGCAATTTTCTTAGTGATGTGCCCCTATTGACGGCTAATTTTGGCATCCATCTGGCATTCTACCTGTGCTGTGAGCTCTGTCCAGCCAGTAAAAGACACTCTTTTCTTGACTCTTGTAATATCTCTTGTCTCTTTCTTCCATTCTTTTCCTCTATCCCTCCGATAATGTCTTCTTGCATTTTTTTGCTTAATGTGCTTTCAAAACAGTCGGTGTATTTATGTCTATTTGCTAGTGTGTGACACAGTGCATAAGGCAAAACTCGGCTGCAACGTCGTGCAGCGTCCTGGATGAAAAGGTTGTATAATGTAGTTTCTCAGCCTCGGAACGCTGCAAAACGGCTCCAAAATGCACATATTAGATGTCTATGTGCCATCAAATGAGTCCTGAACATGGAATTTTAAGGTTGCAAAGTTATGTAGTGCATCTTTCAACTAAAAGATGCTAGATTTTGGTTACTTTTTTTGAGAAAATGCTACGGATAAAGTCTTAAAAGTATCCAGATCCAGCAGATTTTTGCACTAAATGGCTGTTGAGAATCAAGTGGGTTTTTTTTTGTTTTTGTTTGGCAGCTTTGCCACCGATGCTGATTAACTGTTAACAGACCAAAAGTTTGGGAAATCATTTCTCAGCTGGTATGTAATTTGATATGGGAAATATCAGAAAAACAAATGTGCAGCCTGTAAAAGATTTATTTAAACTTAAAATGAATCAAACAGACATGAAAAGCTGACATGTCTTTGCACTGAAATCTTCACAATATTTTATACACAAAGATTACTTATTTAAGGCAACCACAAGTTGCTTCTTGGATCATCCTTTATTGACCTCAAAGTCTTTCATTTCATTCTTTGAAACAGGAAGCTGAATTCAAGTTTTTGAAAAATCCACGAGATATCACCTGAGCCAATCTTGGCAAAGACTCATGAAAGTAAAATGGCATCCTAAGGTGCTTTTTTCTTAGTTTCATCCAAGGATGCCACCTGTATTTTTTTTTTTTTTTTTTCAAAATTAGACATATAATTGAAAGTGTATGTGCTAAAACACATGTCCAAATTAAAGCAAAGCCATTGAACCTGGTGAAAAATATCAGGTGACTGTCCCTGATGTATGTGGCTAATTTCAAACAAACTTTGTTTTCCTGGTGGCATAAGATGAAAGACAACAAAAAAAGGGGGAAAAGCTTTCCTGCTTGGAGCCTCAGTGACATCTTAGAACTGTTTTGCCTTCTGCTATAAGTATTTATGCAAATGACCACTTGTTTCTTTTGGATCTGACATATGGAGTAATGTTTGCATGGACCGGCATCAATTCTGCTGTTCTCTCCATGTTTACTGCCGTGGAATAGCATGTGGTGTGTTTTTACAGCCCTCTCTTTGACTCCCCCCTCCCTTCCTCCCCCTTGGCTCACTCTGCCTCACCCCCATTAAACTCAATTTGTTTTGAGAGACGAGGATCATTTTGAGCCCAAAAACATGTGCTGCATGAGCGAAACAAGGCAGAGAAACTTGTTTTAGACAAGGATTTGGTAACTTAGTGGAGAAAAAGAAAAGTTTGTTGGGTAACAAAGTGGAGAGACATTCACAATATAAATATAGTTTAAATATATGGATTGTGGGTATGCCTATGCTAACATGCCAACAATTACACTGCATTTTATTAATTAGCTGAATGGAGAGGGAGAAAGAAAACAAGATATTAAAAAAAGGAGTGGAGACAGAGTGCTCTTTTAAGTTCAACAAAGTATTTATGTCTTTGCTTGGTTGACTTCTTATTAGAAGTCTGGAGACTTTCAAAAAGCCCAAAACACTCCTCAACAATCTACTGAGACTTCTAATAAAGGTTGAAATGTTATGCAGCAGGATTACAGGGAGCAAATTTAATGAAGATCTCAATGAAGAGGCTTTGAGAAGAGGTTTGTATCTGAGCATGTGCTTTAATTAAGGCCACGTTTTGCAGGTTTCGGTGCACAGTAAACATGTGTTTTGGGTTGTGTTGCCTTAGTAGTTTTATCACTGCTGCCTTTCAGGTTTTAGAAATTAGCAGACATGCTTAATGATGTCTGTAGATTTTACAGCCAAAGGTTTTCTGAATGAAGCATTAAATGACTATCTACAGATGTGTGGCAGGTTTTTAGACAGTTGAAGGGAGAACATCTGTTGTAATGCAAATTTGTGCAAATAATATATAATAAAGCACTAAGCTTTATGGATAAAGTTTATTGTAGTCCTACCCTAACTTTAAAATGTTAAAAAATATTAAAAAGTATTCTAAAAATGCACTTTCTTATAGATTGCAATCATTAAATTTGAGTTTAGCTCCATAATGTGCTGATTTAGATGGGTTTGATGTCAACCTTTAAAGGCTGCTTGAACATCACATGGTCTTGAGATGAGAGGTGTATAAAGATTAAGATCTGAGAAAAGCGATTCAGGAAAACACAGAGGACACAGAGTTGAAATAAACATGTGATGAATCATGACCTCAAACAGTCAGGGTCAGTCCACTTATCTGCATGTACTCTCTGGAGGGTGGCTCTACTCAACACAATATTTATCTTAAATAGTTGTTTTCGGGGTCAGAGGTTATCTGTAATCAGAAGCCTATGGGACACATCTGTGTTTTAGGCAAAGGTTAGGAGGTTGAGATGGAGGAAGTAAACTTCACACAATGTGTTTTGTTGTGTTTAGTCATTGTGTTCTAGTGAGTGATAGGGGATGCATATTCTTCCGGTCCAGTCTTTTTTTTTTTTTTTTTTTTTTTTGATTATTTAATATTTATTTTGTTGCAAGTGGCCAAATCCGTCTCAAAAAACTCTTAATTAAACTTGTAGTGTTTAGTGTCACATCATGCTTTGCTCGACAGCAATATTATTCCCTTAAGGCTTAAAATACATTTTCGCTCATTGGGATGTGTCCAAAAATCTGTCTTAAATAGCCTGCAGGCTCAGAGCCCTGGCCTAACCCAGTACAGTAGAACCATGCTGGGTTGTTATTTAAAAATCTCCCAGTGAACTCCATCACTCTGATCTTAAGCCAAAACCCACCGATCTGTGCTCCAAACACCACCACAGCCTCACTCCTTCCTTTCCCTCCAACAGAGCAGTAAGAAATGATGGAATAAGGGATAGAAAGAGAAAAAAAAGCCTTCACCATGGCCTTCTTTGGCATTTTTTCCCCCAACAGGCCATCTGTTTCCTGTCTGTAACATGACACCAGAGCCAGATTGGGTTCTGCTAATTTTGAGGTGTGTGTGTGTGTGTGTGCTATTGTAGGGTGTATGGTTAGTTGCTATACCAATACACCTAGTTATTTATGAATGTACAAAGTGGCCCATGTGGTTACATTGGATTCAAGTGTGATACAATAGACATGCTTTACCCAAAGTGCTGATTTCTGCATTACTGATTCATAATGAGTGTGATTTCATAAGTCTTTATTCTCTCTCTCAGATGTCAAGTCATTTAACAATTTTACTTATTTCACACTTGCTTTTGTGGATCAAGTTCAATAATGATCTTTTAATTTAATTTTAAGATAATAAAAAAAGTTCAAATCTTCACACTTGAATTGTTGTTTTGACATAGTTACCAGCTGTTAGACATTGGTTTTACTCCACTAATAACAGCATTAGATCTGGCAGGATGAAGCTGGATAATCCCCGCTCTTTTCTTATACTCATTCATGTTGGCAACAAAGTAAGAGAAGTAAAACATTGTTGAATCCTTTAGTGTCTATCCAGGTAGCCAGTAAGTTTGGATCTTGGCATTAGACGGTACATCAAATGAGAAATATTATACCACTTTGTTGAATAGACAAAAGTGGCTTCACTTTTCTTCATTGTCTTTCCCTTGTTCAGTTCCTGTCTAAAGCTGTCTGATGGGTATTTTCCACCCCTGGGCCCTCACTGCCCTCACTGAAAAGCTGGACACCTCTCTCGCAGCATGTTTGCTTTTAATCACTGCACAAAAAGGCACCCGTCAGCTAAAGCTAAAGTCAGACCTCCAAGTTGTGCTTGGCGAGGCCACAGTCTGTCCAGAGCTCAGTTGGGCTGGGTTTAGCCTCAGCCAAACTGTCTAGATGTAGGGACGGTGCTCTTATATTTATCAAGATTTTAGTACATATCAGGTCTCTGTTAGATGAACAATCATTCATGGTTAGCAACCCTGTAAAAGAAGAAGCAATCCTAACATTTCTGGAAGGTAATCCAGTAAGTTGACCAATGTCATTTGAAAAATCTATGAGATGGTGCTGTATGTAGGAACACAAATAGGTGCATTAGTTTTGTGCTCAAAGTCAGCACATCTGTAACTGAGGAGTTACAGATGTGCTCTACCCAGGCGTCACTGCTCACCTGCACCACACAAGGTTTCCAGCAGTGAGAACAAGATAGACAATCCTTTGTTTTGTGCTACTGGGAAGAAAAGGGCAAATTCAGCCAATGTCTTGACCCAATTCTCCTGATTTTGTCCACCATTCAGTCTTTAAGATTATGTTTTTTAGCATTGTGAAAAATCCTGAATGCAGATCTTTTCAGTGAACAAAATGTGGTTTTCATCAGGTTTTAAAAACATGAATAGCACATAGAAACTCTATACACGTCAGAATTACGCATGTGATTCCTTTTGTTGTAAAAATATAAGACCTCATTTAAAAGACCAACGCATGCTCTTTGTTTTGATCACAACATTTCTCCTCTGCCAGTGTTAATATGATAGTTGCTCTATAAAGGTCAGTGCTGGTGAATTCGTGGGTGGTCCTCTACCTCTTTTAAGAACCATATAAATCTAAATGCTGACTCTTTACAATGCAGTCAAATCTTTGAACCTGCATTTAACAACATTCTGAAAAAAAAAATGTTTCATGAGATGCTTTTGTGATTTTATTCAGATAATATCTATACTTGCTAAAACACTTGGAGGTTTAAAACTGATCATTAACAACACTCATGTCTGCAAGCTGGATATATTTTGAAGCACTGAAAACTTATTGAAATCACTGGAATGGCACACTTACCAACAGCACTAACACATGTATACAGTAGATCTTATATTCTAGATCTGAAATAAACAGTAATTCACAGCTTTACAGGATGTTATGAGCTAGACTGGTTCATGCACAGGGGAACTTTCTGGAGTCGTTCCCAATGTGCTAAGAAAGTACAAAAATCTCAAACCCTATCTTTAAACGCTTACTCCCACGTTCTGCATCTTGTTCCTTTTCCAAGTGTTATTTTTATTCCTCATTCTCTTCTTTTTCTTTACATGTCAGCTTAAAATAGTTTAGATTGTTTGTTTTGCAGCTAACTTGCCTTCATCACTCAAAGGGAAAGCCAACTTTTTCCCCAAGCCTCCTACTCCTGCTTCCTGTGACTCAGGCGTGGATGTAGGTGCCACAGTGGTTCCTCTGTAAAATGTGTCTTTGCAATACAGTGTCAAGTGTTGACCCATGTATCAGTGTTGGCTTGCAGGAGTCTGCTTTGTGTCATATCTGCACAAAACGTTGTAAGAAAAGTTAACTGTTATAGATCAAATGGCATTTTTCTAACACTATAAGCCACATCTGGCCCGTTGTTAGAGGAACCCTGCAGTTATTAGATACTAGTAAGATTTTCAGCACAGCTGGAATGAAAATATTGGAGGATCTCATGAAAATTGAGCAGAGAGGTCCTCTCACATGTGACACAGAGTTGATTGTTTTAAGTACAAGCATTTGGATTTGTTTTAGAAGGGATAAAGATAGATAAATAAGCTACTTTTTATCAGCTTCTACGTTAATCTGTCATTTAGTCACGCCGTGTTTTTATCATCTTCAATTTATGTGCCCCAAGAGGTCTTGTATTAGCTTAAAATATAAAAGAATTCTGTCTATTATTTTGAGTCAAAACTATGTTTATCAAAAAATATAAACAACCAATTAATACAGCCTCCTTCCCCAGTTTGGAAAATGTGACACATCTATTCTTTTGATTGTAATACAGTATCCAAACATGTGTGTCACCAAAGAGATTTAGATATTTGTAAGTTGAATGTTTCCTAGTACTCTAACAGGATATCCCATACAGATACCAAGTCTTGAGAAAGAGCTTGCAACCCCAGTTTCGTTGTCTAATCAGGCATGTAGCTACACATGCAGGATCTCTGCAGTCTGCTGGGTACTTCAGCCCCAGCAGCAGGTGTTTAATTTAAAGACTGTTGTAAAAGTGTCTATATCTGCCTCTGCGTCTCGCACTCTTGGATGGTCTCCCATGCTCTGTCTCTCCCCTCTGTTAACCCTGAGGACATTCTTCTCCATCTGTTGTGCCTCAAGCTGTTTTAAGACCATGGCTGAGTTGACTGGGGGAGATGGAGACAACCTATATTGGATATGTCAGGATATATACACAGCAGCACAGACAGGTAACCAGCTGTACACAGTAAGCCTCTGCAGAGGAGAATGGAAATACTTTGAATCGACATTTGAATCCTGGTAGCTGTATATCAGTTGCACATGTGTATGTGAAGGAAACTCACTTGGATTTGCCTTTATTTGCAATGAAAATGGGAAATGTGTATAGAGGTTCTCCTCTCTTTTTCCTGTTTCATCTGTCCTCCCTTCCACTTGATTACAAACAGCTGCTGAATGTACGCTGTGCCAGCACCTGCCTTTGCCTACAGCAATGTCTAATTTTGGTGTTGCTTCTAATAATAGCACAAAGTAGAGTAATGTTAAAACTGCTTTGATGGTCTGGCCATCCATTCTCTATGCATTTGGCACCATCCAAACTGCATGCAGTATCAAAACTCGACTGAATCAAATGCTTTCTCATTTTTTGTCCTATTTCCCCCCAAAATATATTGTATATATTGCTTTTGACAGGCCATTATCAAAAAGTGCCAACTGTAAGCAAAAGTTCAGTGTTTTAGTGGGAGACTAAACAAAAGGTGTACAGTGTTAACTATTTGTATGTGCAGTGTATATTTTCAATGATTAGGCCAATGACAGACTTGGGCTGACCTAGACCTCACTGTCATTATCTCTCTGCAGGCCTGACCACTAATATAGCCCAGCACTCTGTCAACACATGGAGAAAAAAATATACCTCCCTTTCTGATAGGTATAAAAAAAAAACGAGCCAACTCCCACACAGCATTTTGAGCGTGATGACACTTAAGTTATCATTGGTTCTGTGCCTGCAGAGTACAGTAAGGCATTACTTAGTCTGAGAGCTGTTGGTTGTAATTCACTCTCACTTATGGTTTGTATAATTACCTGACAATGACAGAGTGCAGGAGTACCTATGATAAACAATTTATATAAGACCCACGTGATACCAGAAAGTCAAAGAATAGAGTAAAATGGCCTGTGCCAAATCATAAAGCACTTAATGACACACAGATGCTGAAGCAAACTGCTGTGTAATGCTGTTATGGATGTATCTCCCATTGTTAAGGACAGCAGCTTGTAATCTAATTGAGTTCTGAAAAACCAGTGTGTAACAAAGAAGGTTTTAAACACTCCATGTGACTTTGAGGCTATATTGTCACAGGGCTCTTACAGTCTGGTCCTTGTATTAACTCTGCCTAAACCTAAAGCAAATGTCATTGTCATACTAACTATAGGTGGATTTTCCTTAAATTGTACAGGTTGAGCTAAACTAAGCTAGAACTAAAGTGCAATTAAGAGATTCATATGAACTGTGACTTACAGATATTTGGTGCTGATAGGTATTGTGTGAGTACATTTAGAAAGGGTTTCATGTAAAGGATGTGAGTGATTATTCTTCTGTTCAGTTTTTAAATCTTCATTCACAATTAACTCAACCCTATAAAATATTTGTGAAACTTTTTTGTCATCCCAATCACGACTCGCTGAAAGAAAAGTGTTGAATGTTGCCAAGCGCTGATTTTATTAACTGCCTTGTGTGAGCAGCTGTTACTTCCAGCTAAAGATAGCTCCATTGTTTAGAACAACCTTGACATACGTCAGAACATGCCTGTTAAATGTTGTTGCCTTTATGTCTAATTGTGCCCGGACAAGCCCTGCCACTTTCTGCTCGCTCTCTGCTCCGTATCTTGGTTGTTTGCAGAAGATATTGTTATTTGGTGACCTCAGCAGCTCTGTCTCCCAATGAAAACATCTCATTTCCTCATAACTCTGATGTGAAGGAGTCAGTTAAGGCCGGTGGCATGGCTTGATGATTCAGTGTTGGGTACATCCTTGTTGATCCAGCAAAACATCAGATAATGATAAGATTGTACTGACTTCAGCAATGAAGCGGTTTCTCCCACATTCAGCTGATAAAGATGTGGTTGTACCCACATGAGAGCACTTAGGCAGCGCTGTTCTGACAGAGCAGTTTGTGGCACAACAGCATATAGTGAGAAAAAATCATCTACTACCACTAATGCAAGCTTGGCTTCATCTGTAACACAACCAGATACGTTCAGCACCTTCTCTTTCTGCATACTTTAAACTGAAGCTGAGCTTATGGATGTTATCAGTGTTTAAGACTTACAATAGAGCATATGTCTGTGTGGGGTTTGAAGGATAGCCCCACAAATGAGTGATTTCGTCACTGGTTGTTATGATCCCACTCTGTCAACAGCACATCTATTTCTGTCACTGCATCAATGTTAATGATGCCAACTGTGTGTGCATGGGCATGTGCTGTGTTTGAGGAGTGTTTCAATAGCTAAAACAGCTGGGATTTTGGGAGTTTTAACTAATGGTTGCATGGAATCAGAGCCCATGATGTGGCATCTGTACGTATGAATGCATGTGAGCTTGCATTTGCATTTGTGGTTGTATCAAAGAAAAGGATGTGTGTTATGCATTAAAGTAGCAAATGGGTACAAGATTTTTTTTTTTTTTTTTTTTTTTTGCTTTGCAGCTGAATATTGGGCAAGGGGGCTGAGTGGGGCAGGATGTGAGGTCAAACTATTCCCCAAGATATCTCCATGTTGGAATGTATTCCCAACCCATGATGATGGATGCTTCAATTTTAACACTATCCAGTTATATATTGGTCCACATGGATAATGCTGCATACCTCTGCTATATTAAAGAATATATATTTCATACAAGCTTGCTTAACACAAAGGCCTTGTCAGATTTAACTTCTGCAAGCTACAAGTGATATTTTTAAACTACACTGTTTCTACGGGATTTCTTGACATAGTCAACTTCTTACATAGTGAAATATGCACTTTTTTCTCTAACTGATAGAAGTAGATGCTATGCTCTACACTAACACTTGTGGCATTTTATGGGAAACAGTAATGCAGTTAATGTACTTAAAACTTCAAAAATTACTGAGATCCGACCTCAAAGCTCCTCTAAGGTTACCACATTCCCCACGTGTTGTACCTCTTACTGCATACACATTTACCACCAAACCTAACAAAGTAATAAAGTAATTTGGATTGCATAAACTAACATAAAAATTAAGCAGAACCAGAAAAAGCCCTCAGAGCAGATCACCAATCCCCTGGTGGAAATCACATTACTGATACTACATCCCATCTATTTTGTATGCACAAGCCAGGAATGAGTGTGTTAATCATGTCCTCTGACTCGTTTGCTTTCTGCCATCAAAGCACATTGACGTTAGACAGATAGACATTTAAAAAACCATTAATTCTCAAAGGCTGAGTTGGATGCACTCCATTCATTTTGTGGTAGATAAACATGTCTCAGCTTGGCAATGTGAGATACTTTCATTGACAATTGTTTTATTGTGCCATACTCATATAATTTATACAATTAAATATATAATTAAAAGCATTTTTTTTGCTTTTAAGAATGTCAAAGGCTCTCATACATACACACGGGCGTGCACACTCAAATCCAATGGGCTATTGTCAGCTGGATGCTTTTAGAGTGTTACGCTGGGGGGAGGGAGAGGAAGCATTCTCAACACCTTCAGCTTCTGCCCTATTCACCTTATATGTTATTCTACAGGAATGCCATTAGCTAAGTGAAAAATGGCTGTGTCTGTGAGTGTGGGTTTCTGGATGAGTTCAGGACTGTGTTTGTGGGGTTGTCCACATGCCTGACTGTGTCTGTTTGGGAAGCAAGACCCCCCCCCCAAAAAAAATAACATTTTTGTGAGTCTGTGTGTCCATAAACATTGATTGCAGTTTTTAAAGGTGTGTGCATCAAGCAAATGTTGAGCTTTAACCAGCACTTTAATGCTGTAGATTAAGTAGGCACTGGCTGTGTGTGCTGATTGAAACCAGATGCTTTTGCTCAGCTTTCCTGCACTTTGCCAGCCCATTGTCTCAGTAGTTGTTTTTTTTTTTCTCCAAAATGTGCTACATGTCTTTAAGAAAAACGTATTTCATAAGGTGTTAAGTATTTTGTCGGCTAAACATGTGTGTTTTCCACTTAACAACTGTAAACATCATGTTACATGCATTTTTGTAAATAGTCGCTTCAGTTATATGACAGTCCAGCTTCAGCAAAGCTGCCTTTTGACTTTAAATTCAGCTAGAATTGAGTATAATTACATTGTGGACAGCTTAAAGACTATATTACAGAAAAGTCATCATTTATTTAGGGCTAAACTTCAGAGAGCTAAAGCAGACTGGACATTAAAGCATATCCCTAAATATATATATATACTCAAAATATTTAGTAACCTGTAGCCACACTCATAAAAGCTAAAGTACATTAAAATTATTGGAAGAGGTTTGATCTCACCTCAGATAAAGTGTTGTTTAATATTTCATTATATCCTCATTGGCTTACAGGGTTTTGTCTCAACTGTGTTCTGCAGTGGTCAGCACATGGCCCACAAACACAGACACACATATGCTCATGCACTTACACACTCACTTTGGTCTGCAGAGCCCAGTGAAAACAAAGCTGGGCTCTGCCAGTGTAAACACAGACCATTGTTATGGGCACTGTTTCCCGCCTCGTATCTTCGCTCCCCGTGGCGCTCCGGGCCACTGAGAGGTACAGCTCTGGCTCTGGTCCCGCTCAGTGGAGTTATATTAAGAATTGCAAGGAATCATTTGCCCTGCATTTATATGGCCATGTCATTATAACGCAGGCCATAGGGTGTGATTTATGGGCTTGGTTTCGCTCCCTTGTGCTCATTTTTCTCTTTTTTACTGGTTTGGTTTAACTGCTTAGCTTTTAAGTGTGGTTTGTGGCCATTTAGTTGGAAAGTTTTAACTTGTTGACTGTTATTTTTAGAAGAGCAGCAGTCAATATAATATATTACACAGATTTTTCCAAACAAAGCTTATAGAAAACAGCAGGAACTGCTGATGTTAAGAAAAAACATTGGACTATCCAGTATGGCAGTGTGTGTGCTTTTGTTTGCAACGGTGTGTCAATTAATTGTCCTGTAACTGCAAAATAAAACATGTGTAAGAGAGAGTGTATGCAACATTACGGCTTCTCTCAGCTGTGACCCTGGGCCACATGTGCAGCCAATTAGGAGCAATCAGAAAGCTGTAATCAGGGCGTGGTGTGGGGATGGTGGCAGCGTGGCAGAGGGGGAGTTTTAAGACCCATGATTAGTGTGTCAGACTGATGAAGAACAAGGGGAGCTGGCAGGCAAAATCCTATTTCTTAACTTATTTAGCTGCTTTTTCCTTTTTATTCTATTATTTTTTTACCTACTCATGTAGGGGCATGTTTTTTTTTAGTTTTAGTCAAGCAGCTCTGGATAAAATTTCATATTCTTGATTATCTTTTTCAACATATTTAGTTGACAGATTGGTGTGGTTCACCACATGACCTGATGCAATTACAGAGAGGTATTTAAATGAAGGAACATACTTTTTATGGCTTTTAACGTACCTGACACTTTATTGCTTTTGAGTGAATGGCAGATTGAAACAGATTCCAAAAATCTTACTGTTACTGCTAGATTGAAGTCTGACATATACTTATGCAAAGGCAGATACAAGAGCTGGTGACCTATGTTGGTAAAATGGCATCAAAAACTTTCCAGTTGCAGTTGCACATTATCTAATTTATCTCACTCTTTTAGATTACATTTTACCTTAAATTACCTTTAAAGTCTTAAGCCTGAATAACAGTTAATTGCTTTTCCTCTCTGATTATACCATAGTTTAAGAGTTAATGTACTAATTTATGACATCTTCCACTTTTACCTATTTAAGCAAAATTAGTGATAATTGTTTCCACTTTTAAACAATTCTAGTTGCCAGTGTCACAATTAAATGAAGCAAATATTTCTTTCATAATCCTCTGGCATGCACACATTAAAATCCTAAAATCCCTGTGGGAGATTTCAGACATTGAAGTCTGCAGATTTTATTGGCTGAAGGAATTTAAATGCTTTTTTTTTAACTGAATATGAAAGGTGGAAATGTTTAACAGTTAGGAATCAGCTGTTATGTTAGTTTAGACACTACTTCTGTGCACCATTTATTAAAAAACATTTGTTATTTATTTTTCCTTCCCTGACAGTTGTAGAATTATTTCTGCAGTGTTGTGTTTACTTGTTTTTCTTCTCGGTCTAACCTAATTTCAAGCAGCATTTTTCCATCTTCAGCTATTTGTGGGTTGCTGTTTTCAAAATCTTCTCTATAGGAAATGACAGCCTCTCAGCTGAATTTTAAACATTGACAATGGCATGTTTAAATAAAGATTTGGATCATGCATTAATGCACATCTGCTTTGTTTCTGTGTGGATGGTTTTAAAAATGTGCATTGAATATGCATTCAATGTTTCTTGCAAGTTTACCCACCTTTTCAACTAAAACATATTTCTATTCAATAATTTTAATGTTGAGACAATGTTGCTGCATGTCAGACTATTGTATGAACAGACCCTGTAGTGCAAGATTTAAATGTCAGTGGTTAAACAAGCCTGTCCAGATTTTCATCATTGCTTACTGTAGGAAAAGTCTTGTAATGTGTCCAGGGTATAAGCAGTATCCAGTGACGGGAGGGAGTGTGGTCTGCGCCGCTCTTTCCTGCACTTTGATTGGCTCCTGGATCACTGCCAAAATACGGCTCTGGAAATTTGATCAGTGTGTTTATTCTCTGACTTTTAAACAAATGGTCCATTTTTACCCTTAATCACATGTCACAATTTCACTGTTAAAACCACCATTGCCAGCAATGCCAGGCAGCAGATTTTTCTTCATGACCTGTTTGTTTGTCCTGAGCGATGAACATGCGAGAACAACAGACAACTGGACAGACAGTTGAACTATAAACCGCTGTAGAGCCAACAGGGCAGACAAACATAGTGACCGGAGCGTGGCCTGGCCTCCAAAACCACATGTGAGTGGGCAGGAATGTATAGCCCACTGCACTGTGGGTTTGTATCAGAAGGAAAGACTGCAGACTCCCTGACTCACAGGACGCTGTGAGGCTGGGGGTTGTACATGGATGGGGAGGTCGGGGTAGCATAACTTTTGGGAATTGGCGTGCAACATCAGGAGGAGTTTGAGTCATGGCCACAATATTTCACAATATACGTCTCCAACTGTCTTACTCACACAGTAGCTCTTTAAGTAATGATTTCCAAAGGCAGCTTTATGTCTTCATTAACAGCACCTGCTGGTAGTTGTTTTTTTCTCAACATAATTCAGACTTTAACTTGGTCTCTAGAATTTAATGGGAGAATTTATATATGTGTGAAAAAAACTATAGTTTGGTTATGCTTAAGATTTTTGATAAGTTAAAAATGTCTCTCTTAATCAAAGTTTAGTTCAGAATAGAGCTTAAGTGGTTAGTAATGTGAATTATTAATTTCCATAATTCATGAAAGGGGTTTTTTCAGCCTCTAATTGCTGGTTTTTGAGCTGCAGCTCAATCACGTTCTGCTGTTGTTGTCACTGATGAACATGAGCACCATATATCTCTTCCAGGACTTTATAGACCCAAAACCTGGAGCCAAAAGAGGGTGAATGTCTAAATTATTTCCTTAAAGTCAAGAAAACTGCAACAAATGTTGGTCTAGGTGCTGCTGCTAAAACATCATCAAAAGTGTCTGTCTCTGCACAATGCTGTATATAAAGGATGGATTAACCCATCAATGCAACATTTCAAAACTTTGAGTGCATTATTTAGTTGTGAAGCTCTTTAGGTTTGATATCCAAACATCAGATTGTACATCCATGGGTAATAGGACAGGATCTGTGGTGGGCACAGAGCACAGAGCTGGACTGGACTCTTTGGTCTCTTTGGTCTCAGTGGCAGAAAAGAGGACCTTGGACAAGATCCTGACCATCCTGGACTCCTCCTCTCACCCTCTGCACAGAACTCTGAGCAGGCAGAGGAGTGTGTTCAGCCCCAGACTACTGTCCCTGACCTGCTCCACCAACAGACTCAGAAACTCTTTCGTATCCCGGGCCATCCGGCTGTACAACATCTCGCTGAGGGCAAAGGGGTCACAACCACAACCATAGTCTGAATAGTTTTTATGGACATGTGCCTTTTTCTCATTTGTAAGCACATTTGCTTTCGTCTCATTCTGTAAACACTGTTTCAGCAGTTTTTGCTCATCCTGCACTTTTTCATTCATGCACCTTGTTTGACTACCACCGTCAACACATGTACATACTTGATCACCTGTACAGTATATATGTACATAGACCATAATAATGACTCTTGTTCTGTCCAACTCGGAGTGTGTTTTTGCGTCACAGCACATCTAGCTGAGTAGACATTACAATGAGTGTACAATAGTTTTTACCATTTTGTCTCCTTTATCTACTGTTGCCTTTATTTAATTTTAAATTAGTCTAGTTATGCTTAAGTACTAACCCCTAATGTCAAGTACTAACCTTTAATGTATGTGGATGCTACTGGATGCTTGAATTTCCCTCGGGATCAATAAAGTATCTATCTATCTATCTATCTATCTATCTATCTATCTATCTATCTATCTATCTATCTCTCTATCTCTCTATCTCTCTATCTATCTATCTATCTATCTATCTATCTATCTATCTATCTATCTATCTATCTATATGTGTAATCTTTAAGACTTGTCAGCCATGTAAACCAAGTGAGTTTTTCAACCCTTTCAAGTTTCTCCATGTTAAGTAGATTTCAGGCTAATCTCTAATTTACTTAAGTCCATTCACATTCTCCACACCTGCACACAATTCTCCACATTATGAATCAAAAACAGGCTTTTGGAGTGGTTTTGCCTCTAATTTGTCCCCTAATCAAATTCCAGTTACTTAATTAGGAAACACACAAACCAGTTTAAATGAGGTACCACACATGATGAAGTATGACAGAGTGGAAACCAACAAATAAGGACGAGGGATTTTTTGCAGAACAGTCATGGTTCAGATCTTGGAGAGGACAGGAAAACATCTGCAGAAAGTGCTCCAGTGCACATGTACCTGAAATTGAAGAGGGAAAGTTGAAACCTCATGAGGAAGCTTGAATTACTGAGAAGACTCAATATTTCTATTGTTGCTAAATCTATTTAAAATGAGTACTAAATGAAGTTTTATGTTAATTGAATATTTTAATGTTTTATTTTCAGCAAACCAATAAAACATCCCTAAACCTGTTGCTGTTTTTGTTATACCACTGTACGGAATTGTTGATGTACTTATTGGTAAAGTTTTTCTTCTGTTTTTGGATGAGAAAACTGAAAACCTTGAAAGAGTCTGCACTGCAACAACATCAATCCTCGTGTACAGACCAAAAGTATTCTTCACCAAACACTGAAGCTGTGTATTGCTGTGGTAAAGCTGGGCATTTTGACGTCTTGGTCTAGAGAAATTTAGCCTGTTTTGGAGACAACTTCATATTTACATATAATATTTGGAATTTACAAGCATTAGTATCACATTAGATATGCAGAACTTCCTAAATTTGAATTTAGAAAGATGGGGGAGTGCACAAGAATGTAACTGATAAAGTATTTATATGCTTTTTATCCGCTTCTTTTTAATCTCTGTCAACACTGCTTATATTACTACAGTATATGTATATGATAAATGAAATATAATAAATGCAAGCTAATGCACTGGATAGGCTTTCTTAGGAAGAAGGGGGAAATAAATTACAGCTGTACATTTCCTTTTCAAATAACACATTGTCTAATCAAAATGTGATTTTTCTTTCATTTCCTCCTCCCTGAACTCCCTTCCTTTGCTCCACCTTTCCTCCTCTTTGAAGTTCCAAAGAGGTTGCTCCAGGAGCAAGACCCCAGACCACCAGTGTACCACCCACCACCCAGTGCCTATGACCCTAACATAGTGGGAGACAGCCCTCCTGAAGGGAACTCATTTAAAGGTCCTACCACAGTTCCAGGTGAGCAAAATGACAAACATACAAGTATCTACATTCTCACATATGTAGTCAGCCAAACTCTGGGAGAGCAGTAAACAGTTTCAAGGCCTATAAGGGTTTAAGAACAGCCATAATTTAGGTCTAGAGTCTAAGCATATATGTGTGTGTGTGTATAAAAAGTTCAACTGTTTCCATGTGTGTCCGAACATAGCCATTGCTTTTTGATCGTTAAGTCTTAAAAACATATCGCTTTCCAAGAACCCATGATTGGACTACTATGTAACCACAGCCTCTTATAATGTCAAACTCCAAGGGAGAGAAGGAAGAAGCAAGAACAATAAAATGACAGGATGAAAAAGAAGAGACCCCAGCAAGGAAAAAAAACTCATACAAAGTCTTATTCATGAGGGATGTTGGCCTGCATCCAACACACTAATTACTCTGCTCGACTACCGGCTAGATACTGATTGGAAAGACACTAGAATGAATGAGAAGTTAAGAGAAGGAGCGCACACAGGATGTTAGCTGCGCCACTGACAGCTTCTAATCCATGAATGGCTTCACTTCCCTGACCTCCACCTACAGCTCATCTGGAAAAACTTGTTTTCATCTCTCCTGTGACTGTGTGACAGCAGATGAAACATGAAAAAGAGACACTGAACGATGATTTTAAAGGAGAGACGTTTTAATACTGTACTGGAGTGATGGAAAGAGATTGGTTCTCTCTGCTCTTCAGCATTTTAGTAAGACTGCTATAAACATTTGAGCCTTCGATCCCAAAGTAAGATCAGTGTAATGCCTATGCATCCATATGTCATGTAAGAACAACAGTATAGCAGTGTACCAAACTCTTTATCTACCTTTAACAGTTTTATGGCCAATTGTGTGTGTGTGTGCACAGAGAGATTGTGGTTGTCTGTTAGCTGAGGTGTGCACCACAGCTGTGGGTCCAGGTGGAAGCATTTACCCCTTCAGTGAGCAACTCCAGTCTAAACTGCATTTATCAGATAAAGACAGCCTGACACACCTTAGAGACTCTGCAATTAGAGGTCATTGGTGTGTGTGGCAGTTCACCAAAGCAAGCTCACCTTCACCGACCAAAAATTCAAACAAGTAAATATGACTATGCACACACACTCACAGATCTGTTGATCTCAGGTCAATGCGCTCAGTGCTGGTATTTATTTTGACTCTGTGATTAGGTTGGTTTTCCAGTAGGGTATTACTCGTTTTCACTGTGCTAAAACTGTAGAGGTTACACCATCCCTGCTGAATAAAAAGTAGAAGAGACCGAACTCAAATGGCTAGGAATCCAAGTCAAGACAGCATTGAAAGAAAGGCCTCTGATGATGAAAACCCAGAGAAGTAAACAGTTGTTCTCTTTTATAAATAGAAACTCCTCTGAGATTTCAGGGAGCTTTAAAATTATTGTCAAAGCACAAACATTTTCCATGTGGTTCTCTTTCTTTTAATGACCTGAGTCAGAGTGAATTTGACCGAAGCGGATGTTGTGTTATCTACTGAATCACACATTTCCCCGCTTACATCTGTCCATTTTAGGGAAAATCTTCTGAGAGATTTAAGATGACTCAGGTTTCTGTCTGATGTTGTTACCATACACTCTTGTTTTACCATAAATTACTAAAGTAGTCATACACTGTTTCCTCGTTCTAAAGGTCAGGGCCACAGATTCTGACTTCATACATCCTCTCTGCATTTGAAATTATAACTTTCATCTTTGACTTCAGTTGGGTTTGTCCCTTTTTTTGTTCCTGTCATCTTTTTAGTAGATAGGATAAAGGTTCGGGAGACAAACCCCTTAAACGACAAGCCACCAGAAACTGAAGGAGAAGGAGGAACTGGAGGAGGAAGGGGAAGGGCAGGAGAAAGTCTTCTGCCACCATCAAGCATGAATCCTGTAATTAACTCCACTTCTAGTGGAAGCATGGCCCTCATCAGCAATGCTCTGGCAGCCTACACTTATATATCAGGTAGGACAACATTTGTGAAATCTGATGTGGCATCCCATAATAAAAAGACAAGGCTCTGAACATGTTTTGACGTAGAAATGTCTCTACTAGAAGGATGCAGCATTGCATTTTCATTGTCATCTCTAACAGTGAGCAGTAAAGCTGATCTTGTCTTTAAAAGTAACCTGCACTTGCTTCTTGAATTTGAGTGCAAGGTCTTGCATGTGCTACATGTGTGTGGCAATCTTTTTGTTTAGATGAAATCCCCTGTTTAGCCTTCTTCCTGGGACTCAAAGGTTGGGCATATATGGACTCAAGGAATGCAGATGTAAAGTAGAGATAACGGCTGAACACACTACACACTGTTGGTCACCTGCACCAGGCAGTTGCTGATAAAAACTCTAGAAAAGTTTCAGTCTTTCCTGTTTTACTACATCCTATTTTGAGACACAAATAAACAGTCTATTCATACTTTATATAGTGTGTGCATGCAGTCAAATAAGCATACAAGACATATGCTGTAAACTGGCTGTAGTAGTAACTCTGCTTGCCCAGCTTTGAACATTTTCTCACATATCTAATCCTCTTTAATATTTTACTGCCCATGTGCATATCTGCCTGAAAAGGCTGCCAAAAATCCTTTTAAAACATACATTTATGTTGCTTCCTTTTCTATTTGGAGCTTTGTAAAAGTCAGAGGGTCTAATGACACAAATGGAAAGAAATGTACTGAGCTGATTTCTGCTGCAGCTGAGCTAAATGTAAACAGCCAGTTAGAGCCAAACCACTGGGATGATTGTAACATGGGAATCCTGCTTAAAGACTAGCAAAACTGCTGCAGTCTGGATGACCTGTAAGGGTTTGGGTGAATACAGGCAAAGAAGCAAGGAATAACTGCAGCTATATGAAGATGAGATCAGCAGACCTCAGACTTTAGTCCTGTCAGTAGTTACACATAGATCTACATGTATCTAAAAAGAGAGGAAGATATTGAGGTGGTGATGAAAGAGACTTGTTTGTGAGAATGAAGAGAAAGAGAAGAATAAAAGCATCATTATAACTACAGTCAAATTAGATACTAAGCCAGTAAAATAAGACTGGCTAACAAGGTCAAGAAAAGAGAAAAAAAAACTCATTTACTGTCAGAAAGATGAAATCAAGTGTTTCCAGTTAGAAATCAACTAAAAGTGACATTTCCTTCCCTGACTTCCACACTCTTTTCCTCTCTACAACAGACCACCCAGAGAGGGCTGCGCTATTCTTTGTCTGTGGTGTGTGTTTGGGTCTCTTCCTCACTCTCTTCGCCCTGGTGGTCCAAATCTCCTGTCGCACCGACTGCCAACCCCGCCAGCAGTCTCCCGCCAAGAAACGACAGCGTCCCGCTGACTCGTCCTCCGACTCCAGTGACTCGGACTCAGACTGGGACACCACCTCAGACTTGTCGGCACGGAGACACAGACGCTTTGAGCGTACGCTTAACATGAACGTGTTCACATCAGCAGAGGAGCTGGAAAGAGCGCAGCGGCTTGAGGAAAGAGAGCGAATCATCCGTGAGATCTGGATGAACGGGCAGCCGGACATACCAGGAACACGGAGCCTCAATCGGTATTACTAAGGACTGCTTAGGGACATTAAGTAGAAGGCTTACTTAACTTGAACAGAATTTAGGACACACTTGGGTTAGAGGGGGAAAGAGACAAAGTCGACATGGAGCTTTATGAGCAAGCTTCCAAAAGCAACCATGGACTCTGATGCGAACAGAGGAAGTTCCCCCTTCTCTGCTGTTTTGCATGTTCCTCTGGGCATCATAAGCTGTACCCCCTTCAGTCAAACAATAAACTCCCACTCTGCATGGCAAGCTTGCCTCTTAGCTGGCTTGTACTGCCGGAAGTAAGAGGTGAAAGGCTACACTGACTTGCCGGTGACCTCAGCATTTCATTTGAAGTGGGGATTTATAGGTTTGCTGCCTTAGACATACACAGGCCTGCAGAGACTATACAGCAACTGAAGGACCAAGGCCTCACAGTGGTTTGTTTTATACAGAATGCAGGGCAGCTGGAAGAGACTGTGACACTTGGAGCTCTATGCTCACTACCCTCCAGTATTCAAGAGTGAACTTTAACAGAGGGGCTTTTAGTGCGCTTGACAATGACAGAGTAAGACAATCTTTCCACAGTGAACAGCCATGCTGCCTTTTGAGCTTTATAAAACCAAAAGATTGTGTGTGTGTGTGTGTGTGTGTGTGTGTGTGTGTGTGTGTGTGTGTGTGGGTGGGTGGGTGAAAGAGAAAGAGTGAGTGTGCAGGGTGGGGGGGTTAATCTCAACCCTCATGAAATTTATTTTATAATATTTAATAGTTTATTGATGTTGTGTATTTTTTGTTCTCAATTATGTTTTATTATGAGATATTTTTATACTTGGCGAAGGTCATTTGGCACCTCAGGGATGCAATCCTAGTGTTTCTGTGTTTGGATGGTGTGCTCTCTTCCTAAGGAGGGAATTGGCCAATTTAAATAGTTCTGTCAACATTTAAAGAAAGGAATTAGAAATATGATATAGCAAACCTCAAAGAGGTATTTTTGTGATTTAGCCTTATTTTTGAGACAGTAATTCACATTGCAGTGCCTTTTCTAGCTATAAAGTCACTGTTGTCATAATTGTGGCAGATGTGTCTTGCAGTAACCGGTCAATTTATTTAGTAATTGGAAATCCTAAATTAATCTTGTCAAGTTTATATTCCCTTTTTAAACTTTGTGGCTATGCTGAAACAGAGTTTGTGTAAAATCTAAATGTTTCTGTTGAAATATTGCACTTGCTATCTTCTCTGATGTAAATTTAAAATACCAGAATATGTCAATTATGTACTGGTGCTTTTGCAAGAAATTATTTTGCCGGTCCTCAAGTTATCAAATATTGTGTGAACTTCAGGTCTGGTGTACACTTTTCCATTATTTGAAACCAATCAGTGCTAAAAAGATGTCTGTGGTAATTGTTGCTCACTGCCATCTGAAGAAGGAACCAGCACTGCAGGAAAAAAAAAAAGTGGATATATAAAGTGCTTCTTTTTGATAACATTGCCAGTTTGATCATATAAGCTACTGTTATCCCAGTTCTGTGTGTGTTTCCTTGGATTAAAGCATTTGAGAAATTATAGTTTTTATTAAAAACAAAAAGAAAAAAACTTTGTATTTCCTTGAGTTAAAGTAAAAAAAAAATATATAGGACAGGATCATCCTCATGAAGACCATCACTCTACATAGCTTTTCCTTATTCTCAAGTGTGAAAGGAAAGGAAATGGCCAATAACTAGTAATGTGAGACCAAAATATGAATGTTGTGCTTGGAATACACTGTTAAGAAATAAACTTCCCATTGATATATATATATATATATATATATATATATATATATATATATATATATATATATATATATATATATATATATATATATATATATATGAAGACTTGCAATCTACAACAGCAAGAAAATAAATAGCTTCAATAACGAAAATATGTAAGGTAAACATACAGCACTGCTTATGAAGTAAGGGCTTAAAAGTGGTAGAAAAGATGATTTTATAGCGTCCCCTGGTGGTAGAACTCCGACTCTACAGCTTGTATGAATGGAGCGCCTATCAGCCATTCTTCACCATAAATTTTAAGTAATAATGTTGTAGTCACCTTTTAACTACACAAACTGATTACAGACATCTTTGAAAGGCTATACTAGATAATAGAGAATATTTAGATATATACAACTAATTTATGTACTGTTCCCATCTTTTTATTAATTTATTAATCAGTTTCTCGAATATTATTTTCTCGCTATTATTTTTAATATCCTTCAATTGACAGCTGGGTTTTTTTTTTCTTTCTTTTGTTTTTTTTTCTTTTGTCATTTTCGAGCAAACCAAAAAAAAAAAAAGCTGCGGTTTTATCGTTTCCATGGATACCACAAACAGACTTCCACAGTACAGCGTAGCTTCGCAAAGAAGACGAGTAGGCTATTGACAATTTCGTACAGATTTTATTTATTTATTTTAAGAAGATTTAAGATTAGACCGGAAATGTCGTTTAAGTGGAACAATGGTTTACCTTTTTTACCGGGGTACACATTTCATGATGTAGGGGTAAGATCAAAACCTCCTTACATGAAACTACTTAATCCCTCTCAGAAGACACATATTACTGCCTTGGGTACATCTTGAAGTCTATGAAATGAAATAGCATTAAGAGTTCCACCACCTCTGGACATGAGCTAATTTTAAACGACCTGGGTGCATGCAAGGCCAATCCAGCTTGTTTTTGGTGGCAAGTTCCAAAACTGGTATCTGTGGTTCAACAAGACAGTGCAAAACGCCATTTTGATTAATTAGAATAGCATGGTTTTGTTGTAAAAGTTGCAGGTGTTAAACTGGCTAGGTTTATATATTTTACAGGCTTGTCACATATTGAAAACATTTGATGCAATGTAAAAAAAAAGAAAAGAAATAAAAAACTAACTAAAAAATAAATTTAATAAAGATGGGAAAAAAGATGGAGCCAAACAAAAACTGTTCAGCAACTGAAATCTTTCATTATGCATAGTTAACTTGCCTCTCTTTCCTTTTTTCAAACAAAATACTTGCCTTAAATTTAATATAAGTAAATTATTTTTCAGAAAACAAAATTTAAAGTTTATTTAAAGATTTATTTTCTAGTTTTAGTTTTCAGTTAAATATATAGTTTTAAAAAAGGCTTTTAATAAACTGCAAATAATTGTTTCTCTGATTTTATTAAAACACAATATTGTTTAGGTCTTTGAGCAAATTACTTAATTACTGTAACTTGATGTAAAATGTTTTATGTGTTATTCATGTATGTATGTTCATATTTTTTGCTATGATTTACTTAGAAGTCTGCCTTCCATCGGCCCCAGACATTGATCTGTAAGAATGGCTGCACCCTGGCTCAGCGGCCTTCTGTGGGTATTGGCCAGGATCCACTTTTATCAGAGCAGCTACGTCAGCAGGAGATCAGTGAGCTGTCCCTTGAGGAACTAAAAATGACATATGGCCCTTCTGAACACACAGTTTATAAAGAATTTGTGCCAGCTCATGTGGCCCTTGACAAGAAGGTCTGGTAACACCAAGAATATCAGGACTAATACACAATTTATCAATTTCCAATTAAAAACCTAAGTTATTTGTTGTCCTCCACCTGGTTACTATGTAGGTACTTCGCTTTTATGCATACTTCATGGAAAATATATTGTTTTCCCCTGAAGAGGAGAACCGCGTGCGCTTTGTAGTCATTTACTACTACCTTGAGGATGATAGCATGTCCATCGTTGAGCTTTTGGTGGAGAACTCTGGGATAATCCAGGGGAACCGACTCAAACGTCATCGTCTGCCAAAGAATAAATGTGGAGATCATTATCGCTGGAGAGACCTCAACCTGGGTTTAGACATGGAGGTTTATGGGTTCAAGTACCACATCACACATTGTGATGCTTTCACAAAGGTACAGTACTCATCTGAATGATTGCTCTCTCTTCCTGACAAAACACTGCATGTGAGTTAGAATTCTACTAATGTAAATATAAATATCTATCTGTTCTTTCATTTGCTGCACAGGAATTTATGGAAAGCAACGGCATCGTTCTGAATGATCCAGAGCCAGTGCCAGAGGACTTTTACACCAAATCTCACAAAAATCCAGCTCCTTGCTACAGTCCTCCCTCCAGCTTTGACCAGAAGCACAGGTTTCTTACTATGGACGGCAAGGTAAATTAAATTCCCTCTGTTTCTAATTCACTGGGCAACCATCATCAATGCACATCTGGACGCCTACAGTATTAACAGAAAAGAGGACAACAATATAATTTGTGCAAACAAGAATAGTCTTCTTGCATAGTTCGTGTATACAGAATATGTCATGGATAATGCTGGCTTTTACAAATATTTGTCAATTTTTTTTTTTGTATCTGCAAAAGTATATCTACTGCTCCCAAAAAAAGTTTAATTCCTGATACATCATCTGGGATTTTCATCAGGTTCTTCGTTTCTATGCCTTCTGGGACAATTCAGACCCTCAGTTCAAAAATGCCTTGAAGGTTGTCATCCTCTATTACCTGGTGGATGACACAGTGGAGATCAGAGAGGTCCATGAACCCAACAGTGGCCGAGATCCCTTCCCTATTATGATGGGCAGACTGAGGATACCTAAGAAACTCAAATCAGGTAAAATGTTGTGTCTTTTTAGTTTTGTAGTTAATGCTACAGAAATTGTAGACATTTATATGTCATTTTAAAATCGTTTCTCAAAATATTTATGTAAGCTGCTAAAAAGTCATCCCATGACATACATCAACTAAAGAGGTTAGATGATGGTTTTATCCATATAGGATTCACATCAGAAAAAAAAGAAAATCTTGTTTACTTGCTACATAACTGGCTTCTTAATTTCTGTTAGAGACTTTTCCGAGCTGTCTGATGGAAATGTCCAAAGAAGATGTAGATGAGTACTTCTCCCTGAAAGACTTCCAGCTAGGTCAAACAATAAAGCTAATGGGCCATTGCTTCCTGCTGAATGACTGTGATGACTTCACAAAAAAATATTACCAGGAGAACTACCCAGACATGAATCTAGAGCTACCAAAGAAGGTGGTTGAGGTGATTCAAGAGAAGAAGGTGAGAAATTGAAAGATTTATTTACTTATTTATACAATCTATTGCCCTCTTTGATTTATATTGTATGTGTTTACAGGAGATTCCGCCCTACAATGGATTTGGTTCTCTCGAAGACTCTCTCCAGAATTGCCTTTCTCTGATTCCTAAGCGCCCCCGAAAGAATGTGTTGAAGATGTTTGAGAATGACAACAAAGTGTTGCGCTACCTCGCAAGACTGGTGAGATAGCATTTGACATGTTTCATGCTACAATGGAAAATTTCTAATTGTTAATTGCATGCAGTCACAACAGGTTATTTAACTTTCAATAATTCGATTCAAAGCTGTTTTTATACTGCATTCCAGGACTCCCCACACCCTGAAGATGAGTGCCGGCTGTTTGTACTGTACTATTTCCTTTCCAATGACATGATCAGTATTTCTGAAAAGACTCATGGAAAACACTCTGCTAGCATCGGAAGAAAGTTCTTGGAAAAGATTCGTGTTCCTAAACCAGGCTCTTCTGTGGAAAATCCAGAGTTCTACTCACCTGCAGACTTTGCTATTGGAGCCACTGTGGAAGGTAATAGACACTTTATTTTGGCCTTCAAAGACCACCATATCTTTTCCTCAAAACAGTCAATACCAAAATATTAATGCTTAACTTGTGATTTCAGTTTTCAGCCACCGTTTTGTGCTGATCGATGCAGACCACTATGTGCTTAAATACCTGGAGTCCATCTCAAGCCAAATCCCTACTCATACACTCGAGTCTTTGCGACAGAAGCTTGGCGTGGAGGTGACAGAAAATCTGCCAGGTCAACAAAACGGTAAAAATAAACTTAGACGTTTGTCATCAAACTCACTATCTTACTGTCAATAATAACTTTAATCCAGTAGGTGTCACTCTTAACAAAGATTTTTTTTTCCTCTTTGTAGGTGAAGAAAAGGAATAGTCTAAATAACAAAAGGAAATCCTGGAATTTTGTTGCGCCAAGTCTTGATTCTACAGCAAATCAACCTTTACGAAAGTGTCTCAAACTGTGAATTCTCTTCAAATAAAATGAGATTGTGTTTGTGTGTGTAAAATCTGTCAAATAAAAGAAATGCAAGCAAATCTTTTGCTCCTGGTGTAGTTTACCACAAAATGCATGTGTTGCATGCATTTCCCCAAGTCAGCTCTTGACAGAAGTACATTTTTGTCTGATCACTGCATTACTTCTTCAGTTACATGCAAACGGAAGAGAAGGCCAGTGGGCCTTAGTGGATGTTTCTGCTAGTATTAAGATGAGTACCAACATTTGTCGAGTTCTTAGCCCAACTTCACTAAAAGTCACTTAGATAAAGTAACAAACAGTGTTATCTTTAGACTTCTTTGTGATGCTTCTTCAAAATACTTTTTGACAGAAAAACAAGTAAAAAAAAAAACTTATTTACACCCGATAATTCCACAACTTTTTTCAGAAAACTGTATTATTTAATAAAGAAATTAACAAAAGGAAAAAAAAATCATGGAATGGCATGCAATAACATCCAACATACATACTGTACTTAATGCAAATCTGTTAAGGAGACAGTGACAAGATAAGATTTTTGCCATTTAGCTCATATCATACCGTATCATCAGTTACGCTTTTCTGCTCCAGTGGACCAGAATGGAAAACAAGCAAATCCAGCTCAATTGCAAGAGCTGCAACACTACAACCAGTACAGTACTAATGTCTGAAGATATGCATCAACACATTCAACACATATGCTGTACACCGTGCTCACTTTACTATTCAATCACTCCACATACACTGGTGTGCCTTAAAGTGGGACTGCAGGCTGTATGGATGTAGAATAAAAATCAAATAGAAAAAAAAAATACTGATACAATGAGAAGAGTAAATGTCTGTTGGGCTCAAGGGAATTCCTTGGATTTCATTTTCCAGCATTCAGGCTTAAGTCTGTAGCAACTGAATCTCTGTAACATCGCAGGACGTTCTCAGTCAGAAGCTGGAAGGCCAGTGGCCGTCAGCTTCACTGCTGTGCTGATGTAAAACCTTAGCCTGGGCTAAGCTTGCTGTTCAGGCCAGTCAGTGTGCCACCTTAAAGGGATTTAAGCTTCTTTGTCCGAGAAGAGACTCCATTCTCAGTTTTAAGAACTCCGTTTTCATGATGACCAACTAGAAAAACAGAAAAGACAGGAGGGAGTGGTCAGAAAATCTCCCATTACTGCACTTACAAGAGAGTGAATGACAGCAAGATGAATTAAACTCACGTGAGTCTCTCTTCAGCGGCCGTTGGGGTTGTTTGGTGGCAGACTTCTTCCGAACAGCCTGTTCATGCCTGAATTCCCTCCAGCGTCTCAGCTGGAAGCGGATAAACTTCCAGAGTAGCCAAGATTGAATCAAACACACCAGCAGTAGAACAGTCATCCTGAAAGAGCCCGAGGCAAAAAGATTTGCACTGCTGTTCTGGAACAATTTGGTATCTGTGCCAAATTAATTAAACCACCTTATTTCCTTGTTATTTGTTTGAAGTTATGTCTCAAGGGCATAAAGACTGTTTTTGCAGCTTATTTTCTCTGATTCTGTTTGAGACGCAAACACTTTAGCTGTGTTAGAAAATACCCCATGCTATTATTTCTGATTGCACTCATTCGAACAGGTGAGGAAGCTCTTACGGTTTCATGTGAAGTATCAATCAAAAAGCCAGACTTGTAACAGAGTACAAGAAAAAGTAGGCACAGCGGCTGGCTTCATGAAACCAAATGAGTTCATTGACAAGCCCAACTGAATTAAATGTGAAATGCATCGTTTTCTGTATCAACAGCTTCAAAGCTCATCACTGGTGCGATTCACTTTGAAAATGATGACACATAAATTGGCAAAGAGTGTTAATTAGGACTTGTTATAGTGTTTGTAAACTGTAATGGCAGTACTAAAACATCTAATCATTATCCACAGGTGTTGGACATTGCTCTTCTCTTTTTTTTTCTCACCACCAGGCCTCACCTTATCAGTACAGTGTTGAAGTTGCCCATCTCCAAGTCCAGCACCTGATTCTCAGCTCGAGACAAACCAAACCCCACAGAGAGGAACATGAGGGTCAGCGTGGCCATCCGTGTAAACACAAAGCTCACTGCCCACAGATCAAACCTGATACAGGAGGGTAACAGAAGTCAACTAAGGGAACATCAGGTCAAAAGCTAAAAAGACCTTATAATACAGCAAAGAGTCAAATTACTTACATTTTTTGATGGTTCTCGTCAGTAAAGTACAAGAGTCTGGCGATGTGGAAGCCTAGCTCTGACACATACTGGAGGAAGAGGAGCACCAGCCCTACACGACTCAAACTACATACGATATAAGGGTTAACAGGAAGACAGATTAGGTGACATAAAAAAAATCTTGATCAACAACTTCAGTTTAACATATATTAGAAAGGTGAGGCTGCTGCTGCAGAGGATTTCAGTCCCATGACCTGACTTAAGAGATTTCTTTATTTTTTCCATTTCATTCTTCACAACCTTTTTCATTTATTAACAAGTTATCAAAGGATCTTTCTTTTAGATGCTTACTTTAACAAATAGGCCGCAGAGATGTGCAGCAGATAAAGGCAGATGTACTGGAGCTGACGAGGAATCTCCTCCTTAAAAACAAAGAGAGTTTTTATTTGGACAAGAACCAGATTATCACATCTTGAAATGTTTTTTTTCTCCCTCTATCTAATGCATATGCAGAATTTTTTACAAGACTCCCAAAAGCAGAAATATAAACAGAGTTTATCTAGTCACACTCCAGAACTCCTCCAGTTCCCAGGGCCTCCCTACCGACCTTGCGTACTTTCTGGAAGTAGAGCTCTGGCAAGGCATGGACCCAATAGGCCAGCTGAGTGAGGTAGAAAAACTTCACCTGAAACCTAAAAGACAAACACACAAGGAATTAGGGAGAGACAAGGGAGAAAAAGTAACTATTTATTGCAATGTGATGCAACAGAGTCTTACTCTGGTCTTCTGATTATGTTGCAATGCCAAACCCGCCAACTCAGCAACATTATATGATTTCTCCAGCAAAAAAGTGTTAATCTGTGTTATATAATTATCTCCTCTGCCTTAAAAAGGGAACTCCAGGGCCTCCTAAATAGCATATATATTTCTTTAGAAGTCTTATTAGACTGTAAGCACTGTGAAAAACATTTGTCTAATTAGCATCTACGTAAATAAACTGGCTATGAATTTATGGTGTGCACACAGGACACAGTACAGGTCATGAAAAGCTGACAATTATTTTAAGAAGTCGAGTAAGATGGTATAAAGAGCAGCAAAGTCCACATATGAGTGAGATTTAAAAAAAGAAGAAAGTGTCAAACAAGAGGCTTTCAGACTGAACTTTATTACCCCTGTGAAGTCACAAGTCAGTGTTGAGTCATTGTTTTACTTCTTTTAAATTTGAATCATCATTCTCGGTATCAGAAATGATAAATGTTTTGGGAATTTTTAGCCACCTGACATCCATTAAAAGGCAGATAAACTTAAAACACGCCAGCTCCAGATCGAAGTATGTTCAGCTACATTTGGCATCAATTTAGAGAGACTATTTTTAAGAATAACAGATCCACAAAATCAAAATGAAAGAAATGCAATTAGGAAAAAGAAGAAAAAAGTACACCTCAGTATGATTAATTATTTTCTAATAAATCTTAGCTATAGAATAGTAACACCCTAACAGGAGTACAATACAAACACAAAACGACACCACATGTGGAAATTTTGGGCCCTGCTCAAGTGCACTTTTGCCTAATTCAGTGTGCTTGCATCTATTAACATGCAAACTGTTTGCCTGCAGCCATTCTAACGCTGTAAAAAATGCTCAATACAATGTTCTCTGCAACATTAAAAACAAAACATTAATAGTTCAGTTGACTTTGTGGGTTGATAAACTATTTTCCACCAGTTCTGACAAGCCCAGCCTGCAATTGAATGAAATTACCCCCTCAGGTTTGCGCATCTGCAGCTTTTCTGTACAAAAAAAATCAAAATTCACCTGAGTTGTGCATGAGGATATTTCTCCCAAAGGTTACTGGGATGTAGGATGTATCCTTCCTGTGTGGAAGAAATTAGAGAAAGCAACAAATGACAACACCGTCACTGCTCTGTGTGAATATGTGCGCCATTTTCTTTTTTAACCAGGAAGTAAGTGGTCACTTGAAAAACAGTGTGGCAGTCAAATCTCACTCACTGTTATGAGGATGTAGAAACTCCACACACTCGACACCAAGTGAAACACACATAGTTGACCAGACTCATTGAACTTGGTATTCTTGCTCTTTGAAAGGTGAAGCCGTCTGTTTACTTTCTGCAACAATGAGGAAACAACAGATCATGTGACTGCCGGTAGATCTTGTCAAATTGGGTGACAAGGATTGTGTTATTGTCACGCATAAAGAAGAAGTGTCACTGTAACACTAAAAAGTAGGACAAGACTTACTGTGTTGCTTGTGCATAGCCATGTGAGAAATATATATTAAAAAAAAAAAGACGAGAGAGCAGATACGATTTCTGCTGCTTAAAAATGTATTCTGCTCAAAACACTTTGGAAAGCATAGTGATGGTACTAAAATAAAACCTCATTCCTCCTCCCTGGCCTATTTCTAAACAATGACCTATGCGCCCATACTTGAAGGTGGACCAGATGCTACACTCTCTTTTCTTACTCAGTGGGTAAAGTCTGTCTTTTTTTTGTCTTTAAAATAAACTTCCAAGCAATTTTCTTAATGTAGCATGATTCAAACTGTCCCACTCAATTAATTTGAATGCAATGACCATGAAACTGCTCATATCCTGGTTTCAGTGCTCAGAATGCAGTTTCTTTACCATGTCAACAGCATACTTTCAGTATCCATCACGTTTAGAGCAGTTAAAAGCTAAAGATACAGTCAACATTTTAGATTTGGTTAAATTGATTTGTGTAAAAGATTAGGTGCTTACATCTAGAAGATACTCTTGTACTACTGCATGGAGGATGATGGCAATGAAGAAGTAGAAGAGGATGGTGGCACAGTCCTTCCATCCATAGTGATACTCTGTCACCTCTCCTTCTAAGCAAATATAAGAGGGGTAAAACTGACAAAGCATGAACTGGAACAAAGTGTGTTAAACATCCTGGAGCAACATCAACTGTTTGTTCATTCACAATTCAAAGACAATCGTGCAGTGATGCAAAACTCAGCAACAGCAGAACTAAACTGTAAGAACAAAAAAGGAATGGGATGACACTTAACTATCATCAGTAACAAAAGGTATAAGTGTTTAAACTTAATTTAGTAACTCGTACCTGGTGACAATGTTGTGATGTTGTATTGAGGCTGAATGAACAGTATGGCCGTCTTTGCCGTTGTCTGGAAATTGAATAAGAAATATGAAGTTCAGTGAATGTTAAAGAGAAAACTCACCAAGTATCAATAAAATACTACAAGTAGGTGTAGGATAGATTTGTACATGGGGATAGAAAAGGCAGTGAAAAGAGTTCATTCCTATAAAGGGAGCTGCTGAAAAACATCTGCCATGAATTGGTCAGTTGCAACTGCATTAAGAAGCAGTGACAGATGTTTTTGAGTAGCTTTATTTTAAGCTCAATGACATTTATTAAATGGTTATATGCTAACCTTTTCTCATTTGTGATTGCATAAACAAAGTATGGCCTGCTTATGACCACCTGTTGCTGATTGCATGTTACCACCCAACAACAATTTCTCTAAAGAGGGATTTTTACTTCTTGGACAGTTTATTCAAATCAAGATCAGAGGCCTAAAGATGTTAACCTAGCTAGGATTTTATTAAAATTTTATTAATTTACTCAATTATTACATTTTGGATTTGATAAGGGGAAAAAAAATGTTTGATCATTGGTGGGATAACTGAGCAGGCGAGGCACAGCTTGAGACACATCTTGTTAGCGGCCAACGAAACAACCACAATTATGCAAAATAGCTGCAAACAACCACAAGGAGAGGCACACGATTTACAAGATACAACAAAGCATGCAAATATAAAAAAGACCGTAAGGTTACTAAATTACTACTAAAACTACTAAACTACTAAAAGGGTTCTAAAGCAAAGCAAACAATGCAGATCTAATCTGATTACAGATTAAACTACAACTACTAACTAAAATGAGATCCAAAATGACCAGGGACAACTGATGCAGACTGTATGCAAAGCCTAATAAAATCAAACAGAATAAATAAATAAATGATTAAAATAAATAATAATAATAATAATAATAATAATAATAATAATAATAATAATAATAATGAGAGAAAGACGATCACTGCAAAATAAACACAAACTTGCTGAATGAAGCAGGAATGTTGCATTCATGTATGTATATTTTGCCACCATGATGCAACAAGTGAAAAGTTCTACTTTGTGCACTCAGACTGTCACCACAATCGTGTTTTTAACTAGAAGCATTGTTGTTCCCTTTTCCCCCCACGAAACCAGAAAAATGAAGGAAATCCCCTTCTTATTTTCAACTCGACCAGCTGTGTGATCACAGCAACAGTTCCGGACTGAAACTTTTAATGTCCTGGCAGTGACCGAGGAGTATACTGGCGCACGTGTGACTAACGATTTCTTGATTTAAAACTTCTCGTTTGTTGAAATCTCGTCTGCTCAAAGTGGTCTTGGGAGATGCTGGACCCGCAGTGGCTAGAAACAGCGGCTCAGAGATTGAGACGTGGCAGTTAACTAATAGTATAAAGTTAAACATAGAAAGACAAGGTGTTTCTGTAAAGTCTTTCAAAATAAAATCTCATTATGCCGATCGTTATTCTACACATGGAAAGCAACAGTGATGCTTTTAATTTGAATGCATAAAAGCGTTTCCTTCCTTTAGAAGTTTGGCGCTTAACTGTAGGTGACAAAGTTTGGCATTAAAACGTTGCAGAAAACTGCTAGAAACAAGATACTCTGAAATGGTCATATATATATATATAGATATATATATATATCTATATCTATATATATATATAGATATATAGATATATCTATATATATATTTATATTGTGTGTGTGTGTGTGTGTGTATAAAGTTTTACAGAAGAATCTAATGTGTATCCCAAATAATATAGCAAGGCGCCTAATATTCGTAACATGTTAAGCAACATACATGTGAAAAGAGAAGTCTGTCCCTCGCAGTTTCAAGCTGCATCTCTATGGGACAGTTTAAATCAGTGTTGCAACTTTGTGAGCAAAGCAACATTTGCTGTTAACAAAACTTGTACAACTACCGCAAGTCGCCACCATATCCTAGAAAACAGTACGGTTAAAAATGTCTGAGGTGCAAGGAAACAAACACTTGTGGAACTTAAATCGTTTCTGCCAAGTAGGATTTCATTTTATCAGTGTGTGAGCAACTGACTTGCAGTATTAAAACAGCTGAGTGAGTCGAGGGAAGAAAAAAAGAATCAGTGTCCATCTCACCTCAAACATCAATCCAATCAAAATAAAAATCACCAAACTGAAGACGATGTCGGCATGGTTTTGAATTAAGAATTCCTGGCTGAAAAATGGGTAACTCTTGTTTCTTCGGCGAAATGCCATGTCAACTCAATGGACTTTTCCCTGTGATTTTATAAAATCAGAAAATTTCTGGCTACGAAGTACAAACTTAACTTTGTCGGTGATTTGCGCATGCGCGTCGTCTTAAAGGGCAAGTGCCATAAATACCTTCCTTGAGGCCATTTGCAAGTTAGTTAGGTGAAGTGTACCGTGACGTAATCCGTAGTGGAAGGCAATTAAATACTTTTATGCTTCAAAATTTGGGAACTTGTGTTCATTTTCATATGAAATAATCAGATTTTAAAATTCCCATGTTTAAAATAAAAAAATATTTATCTTTTTATTTGGATAATTTTGATAAGTTATCATAGTGATGTTGGTTGGTCAAACTTATGACGTGGTGGCGTGACTTTGCGTGATGAGCCTGTTTTCTGAATTGATTAATCCATAATGGAAATTATCATTAGTTACAGCCTCATATGTAACAGTAAGGCTACAGCGTGAAAAGTTACAACAGCAAGACACTTCTACATTAATGCATGCATGATCATTTATAACAGCACGAGTCACAAAAGAAATGATCTACAATGTGTATTTCTAGTATTAATATTAAATGTACTGTTTTCTTAAGATACTTACATCATTTTACTCAAATGTCACAGAACAGTTACTTCTTAAAGTCTCTAACTTAACCACTGGACATAAGACATCTTGAATGTTAAAAAAATAATACACAGACACATTAACTCTGATCACCCCAACACTTAGGATGTTTATTGCTTACTTAAAGCCACCAGTGGCCTTGCACTTCACAGTTTAAAATGTATACAGTAGTCACCTGGTTGCAAAATAATACCTGGCATTATGTTACTGCTTTGTTAGTACTTTCATCCCTGTTTCAGAACAGTAATGAGCAAAAGTCTGTCCCTTGGAAAAAGCAATAAAGAATCAAGAGTACAGAAAAAAAGCCACCACAAATATCTCAAGAGGATATTTTCATTTTGTTTCCCAGTAGACATTTGAAAGCTTTTTTAAGTCAGTGCCTGAGACAGTTTTTCTTTTCCAGTGTAATAGTAATTACAAAATGACTTCAGCAATTACATGGTCAACATGTAAATAAAATTAAAACATCAAACAGTTTTCCCAAGATTATACACTAGCCCTGCTCAAAGCAATATCAGTTCACATCATACAAAAAATACAGCTATATATATGAGAATGGAGCAGATATGTTTTTTTTTTCATATTATAAATTAGATAAAAATAAATAAATAAATAATAAATATCACAGCATCACATCAATAGACATATGATACAGAAGATACTTGTGCTTTTAAGAAGCCAGAAAGCTCTGGCTTATGCAGAGATATTTAAAATTCAGAGGTCAGAGACTTCAGTCACTGTTAAATTTAGGAGTAAGTTAGTAAGTTAGGTATTGTTGTATAATTGCAAAGAAAGTAACACAAATGACCAGCTGCATCAGCATAGCTGAAAGAGACCTACAGTCTGAGATCCATAAACTTGCCCTGTGGCCAATAAGAAATTAATGTCCAGTGGCAACACGACTGAGGGTTTCACATCTGTGCGTCTGCCATCTGGGATAAGCAACACATTTAGAAAATTGTTTATGGTTTGAGAAGGGTAGATGTCTTAGTATTTGCATTTACTTTGTTGACTAAATAAATATTGGCATAAAGAGGTGAAACTACTGCCTGTGTTTATTCACACAACAGCAAGTAGATGATAAAGCTGGTGTGTTACATTAATGTTGGATAAGCTGCGGGTAACGTGTTCCCTGATTTTGTCACGAGATAGCTAGAAGTTATCGTCTTCATCTCTGCGGGACATTATGAGCTGCCTCCTTGGACCTGTAAGATAAAGGACACTGGAGGGGGAGTCCAACACTCCAGAGTCCAATTTAGGAGTGGAAATGTATCTTGGTCCGACGCGACCCATGAGTCCCCGCACGTCTCTGTGAAGGGCTGGATCACTCGGGATGGAGTTTAAACGTACACCATGTTCCAGGCCCCCAGTATCCCGGTCCAAACGTGGGTTACTGGCGCTGCTGGGAGACTGGGGATCTGCACTGAAGTATAAGGTTGAACTTGATTCTGTAGGGCAGAAATATGGCTCTGGACTGTCCCCAAACACAGATTTGCCCTCTGGTGAACTGCGTTTGAAATCTGATGTGGGTGACTCCATCGGGCTCTCCATCTCCAGACTGTCATCTTCTTCTTCTTCAGGTTGTTCAGTCGATGTGGGTTCACTTACACTCTGGAACTCATCTTTGCAGTCTGAAAGGGGTGCCAGGCCCTTCCCCTGGGACTCAGAGGTGGAGACACCCTCACAACTGCCTCCAGCTGTAATAGTGATACCCTCATTACTTTTAAACTCTTGGTTGTACTCTTCCATGTCTAGTATGGCTGCTGCTCCCCCGGCTCCATAAGCTCTGTTGATTTTACTAAGATCTCCCGTTTTTAGTGCCAGACGGATCAAGAGCCAGTGGTGGTGGTAGCAAGGGCAGGAACTGTTTGGCTGGCCCCCACAGTTTCCTGGGTGATCCAGCAGAGAGCCAGCTACACCTGAGAGGGAGAAGCTGCCATGGTTTTGAATAGCAGCTGGCAGACTTTTGTCCCCGAGAGAGAAGGAGGACTCCCCTTGTTCTATGCATGTGCTGCCCATGTGGTGGCTGTTGGTACCCTGGGAGATCTCTGTAGACTTGGGATGAAGGAAACGGTAGTACAGGACCAAAGAAGTGGCCCCTAGGCAGAACAAGGACAGGAAGAAAATAATGTTATCACACTGGAAATGTTTGTTTCACCTGTCACAAAACAATGCATTACACTATATCCATTTCAGTTTTGCTTTGTGTTCATGTCATATGAACACATATAGTTCAAGAGAAATTACTTAGAACTGACCTTACTGCTTATCTAATATTGTTTTCCTATGATCCAGTCTGATTAGTAGTAACATTACGACGTTTTAATTACTCTTTATTAGTCATCCTGTTGTTTTCAAGAGCTAGTTTTAACCTTTATTAATCCCTATTGGGGTTTTATCACTCAGATACCAAAGAAACTATTAAACAGCTTCATATTAGTCAAATTAGTATTACATTCTGACAAGTTTCTGTTTCAGTGCAGATACTGTGGACAGAATGACTCACCAAGGAGAAAGCTGCACAACACTGTGGTGGGAAGGGTCATGTTGTCCCATGATGCTTCGCTCAGGAAGTCAGAGGCGGCCAGCAGCAGAGTGGCATTCTCTACTAGCATGAACTAAAGGATGAGAGAAGGTCACACCATCAGTCATCTGTAGACAGTTTTACGTCACTGAAAGCTGAGGACATAAAGGTGAGGCTGACAGTGCAAACTATCTGCTTGTATATGTATATGTTTATGTGTGTGTGCCTGCTGCCATTCGAGTGGGCTGATGAATTAAAGCTCTATATTAAAATTCAAAACAATATTCTGAAAAAAGAAACAAGCTGGAGAGCAAGTACACTGTTTGAAAGCCATATCTTACTGCATAGAAACTAGCCATGCGAAAGCGTGAAGGTCCATCCTTGACGTTGAGGAAGAGGAAGACGTGAACAAGCCCCAGGATGCCATTAAAGGTACGCCAACACCAGGGGCCAGTGCAGATGTCTGGTTGCTGTGATACCAGCCAGAAGGAGGCTGTGAGCCAGTGGAAACCTGGAGGTCAACACAAAAATAGACTGCAAGGTGCAACACAGGATCCATACAGAGTGTATCATATTGATGCAGAGGAGCAACTCAAGACTAGATCAAGGAGATATACTGCAGTGCTCTGAGAATAATTACATGAATTATTGATTCTAAGGCATAAATAACATTAGAATCTTTGATTTTACACTTTATAAGTATTAGGGTAATCATTATACATTAAAAGCTGAGCCCATAAGCAGCAATAAACATATTCAGTGCTCACCTGCTACTCCACAGACCCACCAGTTGAAGACTCTGGCAAAAAACATGAGGCAGGTCACCCTGGCACCCAGCATGCCTGCTCTCCACACCAGCTGGCACAACAGGGCTGCTGGGGGCATAGCCAAGTGGCCCGGTCTTATTAGACAGCAGGCTCGGCTGTACAGCACCAGGGCCCAGGAAATAGACAGCACACATAAGCCGCAGCAATAGGCCACTGAGGGTAAAACAGAAGCAAAGCATTTGAAATTAGACTTTAAATCTTGTTCAAACATTGTTTGCGAATGCTAACATGTCCCAAACATCATATGGAACCAATAATCCATCTGAAGTTTACCTGGTGACATGATGCCCACATCAGTGGACACCACAACATATGCTTGCAACAGACTCTGAGGCAATGTAAGGACAAGGGCCTCCAGCAGCCAAAGGGCAGCAACATCTGCCTGCTGCATGACAGCAACTCCGAGTTCAGCCACTGAGCCCTGCACATGCAACACACACCTCATGCAGTCCCACAACCTGCCAGAGGATGGAGACAAACAGCAGAGCTGGAATAACCTCAACATACAATGACAGAATAGCGTGAAAATAAATTTTCCTCTCAACTCTGAAATGCATTAAGCACAAAATCACTTTATTTCAAGCAAAATGCTTGCATCATAAATCCTAATATACCTATCTGGAATTACAAAGATCTTACCTTTTGAAGATGCCCAAGTGTAGAATATGTATGACAGAGAGGTAACATCGCCTGTCATCACCATCATCATAGTACCATTTGACACTAAGCAGCTGAACTGCTGTCCCTGGAAGGAAGAGGCCGAGTGTGAGGCCAGCCCACTGCGTCTCTTCGTTCCAAAGGTAAAACCCTATACAGTAGATCACTAGTGTACACACAGACAAGAGACATGCAGATCAAAATTAATGTAGGTATGCATTGTTTGATTATTAAATATGGTGTTTTGGATTGGTTTGAGTTTTCAAAAAGTTATGATGTCTTTTAAGGAATGCATGAATTGATAAAACCACTAAATCTGTGAGGATATGTTCACAACAGAAGAGACCAATGGAATCTCGGGTGAATTTCATTTAAATGTAAGTCTCTTCTAATGAGATCCACCAAGAAGAGACCTGGTTTTAACAGAACCTTCATATATATATATATATATATATATATATATATATATATATATATATAGTACTGCAATTACTGTCTTGTCAAGGACCCAGAGTGTCGCATCTAAGAGGCAGCACAGTATTTTTTTATCTTCAGGCAATGGTATACCTCCAGAGGACAAAGGGACACTTTGTACACATTCATACATCTTTCTAATAGCCTGACCTTGCCCCATTGATCCACTATTTGGGGAGACATAACACTGGGCTGCACAATGTTTCTTTTAATGCAGACTCCATATATGTATTATTAATGACATCATTGCTAATAATATTCTGATACTGATTATAATGTCTTTCTTTTAGTGAGAAAGAGTGCAAGACAAATCCGAAATATCTGCATCGTTGGAGTAAGTGTCAATGTCAGCCAATAGATATCTTATCATTAAATATGGTCAGTAATTAAACTGAATAATCCTTGACTATGAAACCCAAGTGGATGACCCCTGGAGGTCTTCAGACCACAGTTCGGCCAGTTCAGCGTCCAACCGGGCTAAACATTAGTCATTATGAACTGCTATGCGTTAACAAGCGCCAACCAGATTTCCCAGTTCACTGGTAATGGCTGTGTAACAGCGTCTCTAAATTGTGTTTCTACCTGAACTACGGCTGTTGCTGACAAGAGCTCCAGCATGAAGCACATGACAGACTAACAGCATTTTCTGTTCGTTTTAGCTTAAATATCACCGATAAACCACACATTCTTACAAGCTATTTTGTCACAACATTCAGTTTTAGCACCTACACTAATAAGCTAGCATCCCGCTAGCGCGTGGAATTCTGTGCCCACTTACGAGCGCTCCGTTCGGCGATGATAACCAGCGCTGACACGCCAAGCAGAGCCGCCTGGCACCACTGTATCCAGCAGCTGCTCCGCCGGGCCACCGACGGCATCCGGCGGGCTACCGCTCCAGCAGCAGCGTTTATCATTGTGCGGATATGTAGCAGCGAGAGTAAACCGGTGACATTATAGTGGACATCCTTCACACTGGGTACATCCGCTCCATTCTTCTTCTTCTCCCGCTGCCAGTCCCTCTGTCAAAATATATGACGTCAGTGGACGGTTTAAAGAGTCATCCGTAGCAGACTGTTCGCTGTGACCGTCCAGAGCTCCCCGTCTCCCTTTTCTCCTACCTCAGCTTTTTCTTTTAATCGTTTCTTTTACTGGAGATATATAGTAATTATCTGTCTGATGACAGAGGGAATAGTTTTATTTATTTAGTTTATTTTTATTGTATTTATTTATTTATTTTCAACTGATCTTTGTGAATTCCTTAGCATCCAGAGAGGTCATAGGTCATAGGTTTACTGAGGGAATTTTGAATATACTTTTAGTCATTCTTCCTTAATTTCTTTTCATCCATTGAGGAGAAGTTCAACAACAGCTGGTAGATTCTCTGTGACCTGATCAGCACCAGAGACGTGTTCTGTAGGCGTCAAAGGATGGCCACTTTGAACCTTTTTGCCACCTGATACCCTTTAAACTTGTAATGAGAGTATCATAGAAGGATGCTGCAGTTTGTCAGGGTGCAAGTTCCATTTGAGCTGTGCACTGATAATAAGCTTGTGAGTCCATTATTTCTCAACTTTGCCTCAGTCAATCTCAAAGAATCTTGGAGATGCTGTTGGTAAAGATTTATTAATTTATTTCAATGGTACATTTTTAACTTGTGAATGTAGAAATTAACTTTAGTTTTTGTTCCCTGAGAAGTGTTTCCGCAACAGCTACTTTGCTATTTAATGCAGTGCTGAAAAAAAGTTTTCAGTCGTGTTCCAGGCAGAAAGAGATTTTTCCAATTTTCAGACTCTTTTATGATTTCATGTTGTGTAAATGACAAAATGGTGGAAAATCCTTACCCATATTATCATTTGATAGCTTCAGCATCTCTGTATTGCTCTTTACGCAACCAGTCATGTTGCTGACAGTCTCAGTGTCATCTTTTGGGGGTGGAATGTCTATCACCTGAATAATATTGAAACTGTCAAATAAACATGGAAACGTGTGTAAAATTATTCTCAGAACATTGACCTCATTGGAGCTAATTTTCATCTGGGGTATGTTTCTTCAAGGTAAATTGCTGATACTTACCAGTGATGAATATCCCAAGACTCATAACAGGATGTTTATCTGCATCACCAACTCCCCACATGAGCTGAGTACACTCACACAAAGGCAAGTATGTATGCCATGCACGAACAGTTGAGGTTTCCTCTGTGTCGTCACTTCAACACTTAGCCCACTTACACTATACACAGTCATGCTTGTACAGTCATTTTCACTTTAATCAGGGCAATATAAATATCCACATAATCAGGAACTCTTGATAACGCACAATGAAACCACAAAGTAAAATCTTTTCTGCATAATCACATGTTTAGTTTTTGTTCCATCAAGATGTTCCAGAGATACAAAACAAGATAGTTGAAAATGTTAGAATTCAATGCTTTTATGCATGTTAGATTAAAATCATCAACTTAATAAATTAACAAAGATTTAGACATAAAATCGATCAAGTCACTTTTTCCAGGCCACAGTGGCAAAGTTTTGACTCTTCATAAGTTGCAGTCCCTGTAGAGAATAGGCTAGGCAATCCATGATTGAGATAAGGCTTTACTTCAAATAGGGCAGTAACAGACAGCTGCTGAGTTGACCCGTAAGGATTATTAGGTTGGATTAGCATGCAGTCTTAAGTCGTTGAAATTCAGCCTGACTCCAGCTTGATGCTGGTTGGATTCAGACATATAGGACTGTCATGATGCAGCTTAGCGCCTGAACACTCCTTTATTGATCTGTAGATACTCAGCTCAGTCTCCTCTCAGGTACCATCCTGGTGGACTGAGACAGTATTCTCTATCTTCTGAATCAGGTCAATGACATTCCTGCTGTCCATGTCAACCTCTGCAGCCATTACTTCGAGCTCCTCTGCAGCCTCACTCATGTCAAACCTCTCTATCTTTGAGTTGATCCGATGTAGCTCCTCTGGTGTGTGTCTGAGGGAGGCTGACGGGGAGAGAGGGCAGAAGCCTTGGAGATGCACCTGCAGGCTGCAGTAGTGGAGATAAGCACAGGGACAGCAAGGACAGCGGTGAGGACGCTCTTCACTGTGCAGGCGTTTGTGAAGCTTGAGGTGGATGAACTGAGTGAACCGGGCTGGGCAGAGCTTGCATTGGTAAGGCCTCTCACCCGAGTGTAGCCTTTGGTGGGTCTTTAAGTTGCTAGTGCTACTAAATCTCTTATGGCACACCTGTTTAGAAACAAAGCAGACATCTTCAGTCCTTTTCTATAGCTTTTGTTACGTGTGTAAAAGTCTCCAACTAGCAAAGATCCAAAATGTAAAACACTTTAAAAGCTGCAGTCTTACCTTGCACTCATGGGGCTTCTCTCCTGTGTGAACCAGATAGTGTTTTTGAAGGTGTGCCAGCTGAGTGAAGTTCTTGTTGCAGGTCTGACACTTAAAAGGACGCTCACCACTGTGCACTCGCAGATGGACCTGAGAACCACATTTTGATAAAAACTTAATACCAAGCTTTTTTGTTATTCCATAAACCATCTGGTTGGCATTTTTCCTCCACCTTGCTTTAATATAATGATGAGGTACCCACCTTGAGGTTGGACAGCTGCCCAAAGACCTTGCCACAGATGTTGCACTCATACCGGATCTTTCCATTCTGCCTGGTGAGAGGGTAGGACAGGGTTTTGTAGCCAATAAGCTGCCCTACTTGCTTTGTCCTCCTGAGGTCCATTGCATCTTCACTATTGCTTTGAGTGGCCGAGGTAGGTTTGAAAGGAAGGCGGTTCGAAGAGGCGGCCATGCCCACTGGTGGTGAGTGTCCTCCAGGTACAAGAGAGGGGATGTCTCCATGGAGTTCAGTGTCGACGGGTGAGGCGCTGGCTTTGATTGGTATCATGAGGTCTGTGTGAACATTGCTGCTAGAAGAGTGTTTAAAATCTTTGAGGTCATTTGAAGGGTTCCTGAGGTAGTTTGTCCTTTGGGATATAAGGTCCTTGTTGGCTTTGTGTTCACTGGTTGGTGAAAGAATGAGGTCTTGTTTGGAATCAGATCGCACATTTGTCAAGTCTTTGCATCCACTTGCGAAAGGATGTAGATGTGCATAGTTGTCAAAAGGCAAGAAATTAGATGACAGATGCTTAAACTGATCACTGTGGAATGGGTGTGAATGAGGTAGAAAGCCAATGGAGTAGTGAGGCAGTAGATAGGGACCATACCTGAGAGCAGGCTGGAAATAATCTGGCATAGATGTCTCTTCGGAAGGTTTGACTTTAACAGAGTCCTGACTGTGCTGAAAGGTGAAGTGCAAATGTGTGGGGATAGGCTTGCTTAGTGCTGGCCTTTTGGCAGGAGGAGGGCTGCAGGATGGCAATGATAGCAGAGATTCATATTTGTGGCCATGGGTGTCTTCTGATAAGGACTGAATTGGGTAGATGACACTGGGACACAAGGGAAAAACTGTTGGAGCATTAATCTGAGATAGAGCACCATCCAGAGATCTGTGAAAGGTGGACATAGTTTTGGAAGGCTCCGCCCGGAGGATCTCAGAGACGGTGTGTCCTCGTTTTCCTGTAGTCTTCTCATGGACCTCATTCTGTTCTGTTAGACAAATAAACAGTAAGGAGATGACATCAGAAACCAGCATATAGTTCCATTCAGTGTCACATACTAATATTATTATCATTCAAATGCATTCATTGTTTAAATCTTGAAACATTTTCACTTTCAAAAGCAGCTACTCCTGTCCAACAAAATGATTTATTCTAAAAGCATTACATTTGTATTTTATCAGGTGTCTGACTCTCTCAAACCCTTGAACTCCATGAAAGAGGACTCCGGAAGCAAAACAAAGGGGTCGGATCAGGATGCAGATAGCATTAAGTCAGTGAATACAGTATGTTATCTCCATTAGACGGCAGTGCAGTTCTAAGTGTATTTTCTACCAGAGGTAGCGCAGGATACAAGAAACAACTTTTCATCTCAAAATTAATTATGCGCCATAGATTTCACCCAGACTTTAAATAGATGGAATAAAAATTTGACTAGTCGCAATTCAGAGATTAAAGAGATTTAAACTTATTTGGACAACTCCACTTGGGACAAAATGACTTAAGCTGACAAATAGATAAAGACAAAATATAATGGTATGCATGTGCATTGCACCTACTTTTGGGCACAGTTTAACATCAACCCATGTTTAACGGAGCAATCCTTATCTTCGCTTCACTCCCTTGTACCCTGCCCCTATTCTGTCTCCGGAGAGCCTAACTATCAGCAAACAAAGAACCAACACTCAATGAGATATCAGTCTGTCAACGGGTCACCTTGTCAGGAAGTTCAAGTAGTCAGTGAACCGCTTCCCACCTCTCTTCCTCTTTAAGAACCAAATAAATACATGGAGTCTTGCCAGAGTGCAGTCAGCACCTCCATCAGTTACTAGTGTGTGTGTTTGTGTGTGTGTGTGTGTGTGTAAATTAATATTTTGGTGTATGTGATTTCTCAGCTAGCACTATTTGTAAGTGCAAGCCAAATGTTTCGTTCATGAATGAGCATTCTACAGTGTTTGAAAAGTGGAAGCTGAAACATTGCAGAAAGTCCTGAAATTTGTCTCATCTTACTCTGCTATGGTGGCTGCACCTGTAGACGACCCCTCTCTACTTTCAGGACTCTACTATCCTCTTTTGTGCTCTGCTTTAACAAAGGAGCCATGGGTGTGACTGAGTAACTTCTTAAACAACCACACAAAGAGTGTAGCAGTCAGTCAGCACTTTGACAGGAAGCTTTCACACTGACAGTCCAAACCAGATATGTCTCAAAACATGGTCTTGGGGATGGTTTCCGTTAACATCAGCTATGGGTAGTTGCAGATATCACACACACTTACCATTTTTGTTAACAGCCAGTTGTCCCAGTGGAGGGTAGTTGCAGCGCTGGGCAAATTCAGAGCAGTACCACACCAGAAGCTCTTGGCCTGGCTGAAGAGGTTTAATAGTGTAGAAGAAGATTTCCAAGCCATTCTGGCATGCAACCAGGTTCTGTTCCTCCACTGCTCGTGCTGGGTTGACATATCGCATCCAGTTGCTGTGCTCCTCATCCAAACCATCCAGGATGTGGTGTAAGTGCCCGTTCAAGAAGACCTATTGTGTGAAAGCAAACCATAAAGAGATGAGAGATGAATCTGTTAATGACGACAGATCAGCTGTGTTTCTGAAGCTATGATATCTCAGTTTTTTTAATGCTCTTATGGTAAATCCTGCATATTCTTTCAGCTGACATTGTACTGTGGGTATTTGTGGCAGGCAAGTCATTCAGAGTTATGAAAGTATCACTGAACAAGAATTTCTCTGTATGACTGGATCATAGTATTGGTATCTCACCCACTCTACTTTCAGCAATCACATTTGTTTTGGAGTTGTCTTCTTCCACTCTTTTATACTGTCCAAAATTGTGAAGATAGGGGGTTTTCTTGAGTCATGGCTAACACATAGTTTGTGTTATGGCTGTTGCAAGGTTTGGTTAGGGTTGCATTATTTCAAGGCTGCTGACTCTAAACTGCAGAATTACACAGGAGCATGCGGGTAATGGAAGTTGCCCTGATGCTGCTGATTTGAAACATCACAGCTCTCGGGCTTAAAGCCACTTCCTCGCTTAGTCAGTGTGAGAGTTTGTGAATCTGGAGAAGTGCGGACATGTGTATGGTGTATTTACTGGCAGTGATACCACTGCTGAGAGAAGCGGAGAGAGATGAGAATTGCTGCGTCACTGAAACCAAACAGCTGTGTGTGTGTGTGTGTGTATTTGTGTGAACTAAGATAACGGTGCACTGAACACAGCACATGCACATTCAAGTCCATTTGCTGGAGAAATGTTATGCGACACGGAAGCATTGGCAAACAGAGCCTGTTTTAACAGGATGTCAGTCATTGACCTCAACTGCTAACCTGTGCCATGCTACAGCCACAGTAGCATATCCAGCTGGAGCTGCACAATGTGAACAGTTTTGAAACATGCAATCTTAGCATTTCACCTCCAAGTACAAAATTCCACAGTCTCACATGTTAGCTACTTACTCTCCAGAAGTACTTTCTGTTAGCGTCTTTCAGCAGTTTTTCATTGGTGTAGCGTTTCCCAATGAAAGGGCCAAAACGCGTCCCCTTGGGAATCAGCTCCTTACTGGCCACCCCGAGCACCTGTACAATAAGGAGGACACAGAAACATTAAACATCGGACTACTTCACAAATTGGAGGCCTGAAGAGGCACCCTGAGTTGAATCACATCATTAGAGGGATAAGATTATATAGCCAGACTTATCAGACTTTCCATCTTCCATCCTGCTTCTTTGTGGTAAGTACAAAGAAAGTAAAAGAATAGTGTCAATTCTATAGAAAGTTGTCTATTGAGAATTACTGAGAAGAAAAAAAAAAAAACACAATTCAGCTGTTTGCTCTCATTGTTTTTATATTATGTTGGCTGTCAGGATAAAGCTTTCCCATAAAAATGATAATTTTTTAAAGCTGTGACACAATGTGTTCTTCCTTTCACGTGCTGAATATTTTATGAGCAAGTCACTCAAGTTATCTTCAGTTTCTCTACCATATTAAAATTTTACCACTACTCTTGTTCTGTTACCTCCAGGTGTGAAACTCACCCGTCTTTATCAAGCCTCCAGGCTGAGGAAGAGTGGATAAGATGTCATGGTCACACCCGACCAGTTAACTGCACCTTTAGCTCTATGCTCAAAAATCAAAAGCCCTTAAGCAATGGCTATGTATTCTCTCTTTTATCTTAGAGTAATGCTTGCACAGTATATGTCGCTGGATTAGCTGCAAAGCAGTTTAATTCTACTTTATTAACCTAGTCTAACCCTTGTTTTTAACAGCTTTGTTGGTTAGCTTAATTTGAAGCCCCTTGTGTTGCAGATTACTGAAATAAATGCTGTTCTTTAATGTCAACCACACTTGAAACTTGTCTTATTTAAAGGTCAAAGTGGTGATGCAGGTATTTAACTGCAGACAGCAAGGCTACTCTCTGTGATCTAAATGGCATCCTTTATCTACAGACTCAACCTTCATCTTGGGTTTCCTTTTCATGAGTGGTCCCATGAGGACAATCTTCTATCATGCTTATAACACACAGTGATTTCCTAGTTCATGTCCATCTAATTGCAAGCAAACTATTGTCATTTAAAATATTATTTACAGTGGTATCAATATTATTAGCCCTCAACTTTACATTGAAGTGTAATTTTCTGTTGGAACAAAGGGATGGGAATGTAAGATAGCTGCTAATCACAGAGTCCTCACGCTGAGTTTAGAGGGGTTTGGCTATTGTCTGCATATTTGCCTCAATGCACACATAGCAAAAAGGAAAGGCTCAAATTAGACAACAAGTCAAGTACTTCCTGTCTAAGGATGGATGAGAGTGGAAGGATGTTGGAGTGACGCAAGGAGTTGGCAGTCTCTAAAGACATAAACAACTACTGCACATATGCATAGTTATTTTTGATTTTGTGATTTTACTGTGTAGTTTAAAAAGATAAAGAGGGAAAAAACTTGTTAAAACTCTTACAAATTTTGAGGGTGGGGCTTATTTACCTCTTTTGAGTTGTGGGAGTGTTTCAGGGCAAGGTTTCTGGGTAGGGATCTCTCTGCCCGCGTCTTGCCATGGTTTTCAGACTCTTCTTCCAGTGGGTAGTCCTTCACAATGTAAGTGCACTTCTCCTCAAAGTCTGCCTCGCTCCATGATGCAACATTTACATCTACATCCTGCAATTCTGACATTGCTGCAGTGGTGACTCCTATGCTTTGTGGAGACCTCTCTGAGGTTAACATGGCTGTGGTGCATTCAGACGAGGAGGCCTATAGAAAAGACGACCCGTAAAGTCAGGGAAAATGCTGTGAAATATATAAAAAACCCACGTTATTAAAAACATGGAGTGATATAGCTGCATCTTTAACATTTCTTCAGGAATTTTGTTGCTAATGGCAAACACATTTTACAACATTTTTTTAAGGGCAAACAATACTCTGAATACAAAGAACAGCTGTTGTTTAAAAGGAAGTCAAGTTTTCAATGGAACTAAAATTAGGTCCCAGAGTGTGAAAAGAGACTTATCGTAGAGGAGGCAGCGGTAAGCTGGACATGAAGAATCTAACTTTCCCATCAGCTGCTGCTACCGGACAAACAAACTTCAAAGTGGAACCTACATGCTCACTGCCCCATTGGCCTCACTGTCCCATACATCCTGTGACTCTCCCAATCACAACCCCGAGGCTATAAAGGAGGTTTCTTTGCACGTCAGCCCCAGAGCGGGACCACTTTCACAAGGAAACAAGCACTCCCAGTGAATCAACCAGACTTCCTCTGAACTGACTAAGACTTGGCTCTTGGCCAAGTCCAAACTTTCTTTCTCTTTCTCTCTGTTCCTTGTTGTCTTTCTCTCCCTTCTTACAGAGATTGTCAGGTAACTAAGCCCTTAAAAAAGCAGGATACACTGACTGATAGAATGAAATAGTAAAATATGACGGTGAGACAGTAAGAAGAAGATGCTGTGATTAAAAGACAATTCACAGCGCTTCCTTTTGGACTCATCAGTTTGCCAGTTTGACAGGGATTGATAAGCTCTGTGCTTGGTAATATTTCGTAATTATGTGACTTAACTTCCCTCTTGATCAGAGGTTAAACACAACTCAAATCAGTCAAAGACTAAGTGAAACATGGGAATTCTAAAATGATATTTCAGCGTTACAAAGAGAAGACAGTTAAATCCAAAATCTCTTGAAAGTCATACAACACTGACACTGCTCCAATAACAAATTACAGCAACTTTATTCTGTGGGAGAGCACCGAATAAAGACTAAACAAGCGCTGCAAACAAAAGTGCAGATTGGTCAAATTTATGGATTACACCCTATTTTTCTCTGAAGTGTGTCGCCACAGCTGACTCGGAATGACTGTCACAAGTGTGACAGCTCAGTCTGAAACCACTGAACCTAGAGACACACAAATTTATATTCTGAAAATCAAGACATGAGTCAAAAGTGCACAGCTGTGACTTGCAGGCAAGAATGTAACAGTTTGACTCAAGAAAGCACAGTTTACCTCAGTCTTACCATGATGCAGTAAAGATATTAATCTATTTAAAAAGAAATGTGTAGTAATAAGGAATCCAAAGCATATAATCTCTCTAATCTTTGAGATCAATGGTCTGCGATGGATATTGCACACTTACTGTGAAGCCTTGTGAAGAGCCACACATAGGATAGGCTGTCTGTACCCTCCTTAAGCTTGAGTGTCAATGAGCAACCAGTGGCTGTTTGCGGTCTCTTCTCTTCTGCCTCACCCAGCCTCAGTATCTTGTGTACCTAAGTGTGTCTGCGCAACTGAACACTAGAGTGTGGAGGAGGGAAGGTGTGTGTCTAAGAGAGACAGATACACTCCCTTTTCCTCTTGTGCCTCTCCTCCCCCATATTTTTTCCCCATGACTCCCTCTTGTGTTTGTGTGTGTCACTCTCTTGCCCCGGGGCATGAGGCTTGCTTTCTCCGGCGGGGGGGCTGTTCTGGCTGTCACACAGCTATGTCTGACGGATCACACAGATGCATCTTCATTTCCTGACAGTCACCTTCGTTGTTTGAATGCGGAAAAGAAACATACCTGTGCTGCCTTCAGAAGTCAAGGCTGCAGCAATGACATGATTTAGTGTGAAGTAAAATTTGCAAAAGTTAAGCAACAGTTTTGTGTTTTTGTTCTTTTTTTTTATAAGAAGAGAAATAACAATACAATAGTCTGGACAGGTTGTTGAAAAGGTTCTTGTTTTAAAAGCTTGAAGCACATTATTACATAGTCATTAAGTAAAGTTAAACTTCTAAAATGTAATTGAATTTAAACATTTTAATTTTCCTTCATTAACAGCAGTATGCTCAAATATTTCTTCTTAACAGTTGCGTGTTTGACTCACTCACACAGTTCCTGAATGTGAGCTTTAGGAAGAAATAAGATAAAAAGTAATTATGTAAAACTAATCAAAGTTCTTTTTTGTCATTGGAATACTTAGAATGCTGTCTTGGCACATCTGATTTGAGATAAAAATGTTGCTATCAATAAAGTTTTCTTTAAAATGAACAAATGGAGGACAGTAAGTAGGTGTTTTATGTAACCATTAAGTCACTGCAAGAAGATTAATGCTGAATTATTGTCTGGAATACTAACTAAGGTAGCTTTACGGTGTTTCATGTTTTTCCTTCTTGAATGCTCTAAGTAAGATAACTTATTAGCTTAGAGTAAGTCTTTGTCATGCACATACTAACCTAATTATGTATTACATATTTGAAATCTATATTTTTTAAGTATTTAAGTTGCTATGTGCAATTTATTGCAGTGTGAATCTGCCAAGTACCAGTTGTCCGGTGTAGTGGAGGTGAAGATGTGTATGTGTTGTTAAATGGAACAGTTCCGTGTGTGCATCTGTGACCGTTTCTTCTTTCCTTGTTTATTTCTCCAGAAGCAGCATTTGCTTTGGCAGGCTGCCAGTCAGCTCAGGTATTTTCTGAATTTTCAGCCGTGCTATCCACGTGCTTGACACGCGACTCACTTTGATAAGCTCACCATTGTGCCTTTACATCCATTCATGAGTGTTTTCATTATGTTCATTATCCATTTCACTTTCTCCACAAATTTTTTCTTCTATGTTCACAACAAACTGCTACATATCAAGTGCATTCTGTCCCTCGTGTCTCTCCTTCATCTTTGTGGTGTTTTGTCCTTCCTCTCTTGCTTCCTGTCCCACTCACCACACCTGACCAAGCTACTAATTAGAACTGCTGACATGAGCCACCATGTAATTTAAAATTTACTTCTCCTTCGCTGTTTCGTTCTTTCTTCTTGCCTTCAGTCAAATCATTCATCACCTTCTATTCAGCTCTTCTCACCCCTCTACCTCCACCTCTTCCTCTCTAATGCCTCAGTCTGGACCTTATCATCCCTCCACCTATTACTCAGAGGTGCAGTGTGAGTAATTCATAGAATGACACAGACTTTGAGTCTGAGTCGTTTAAAGGTCTTTCAACCAATATTGCTCTTTATTCATGCGTGGGTTGATGCTTTCGAGGGTGGGTTTATATACCAGTGTGTTTAGTTGGAGGTTGTTTTAGGCTGCATATTTAGAGTGGCAGGGTGCTGAATAGATTTTCAGATACAGCAGAAATGTTAAAGAATTGTAATGTGTTTAAATAAAGCTCAACATTAACAAGCTTAGTGAGGGACTTGGGTATTTTTTTTATCTGCTGTTGCACATGAAACCTACACAGATGCACAATACCACCACAGAAGCCATAGAGAGCTGTGCCACTGTTGGCTTTTAGCATTTTAACCTCTAACAGACTTATTCAAAATGCATCTGTTTTTCTAATAAAATAAGTAAATATTTTTTTTTCACATGCTGCTATGGCCTCATTACTTAGATTCAGCATGGTGGAGCTCAATCCGAAAATAACTCCCTAATTCATTAGATACTTGTCCTCAAAGATATTCCACCTTCTTGTCCAAATGTAATCATTACAGCTCTAAAAAGAACAATTCTCAAGCCAGTGACTGGCATCACAATGGATTTGTCTACGTTTTATTTGCAGTTTGGGAATGCAGTGCAGGTGATGCACATGATACAGTATGTCCATATCCACCTTAACAGAGAAATATATGGAATTTTGTTGAACATCATTCAATATGGGACTGGTTATTTAAAAAATATAACTTAAATGCTTTCTAATTTCCAATTTCTTTCAAGAATTTTTTTTAAGTACAGTACATTGAAAATAGAAAGCCAGAAGTTTATTATATGGATGAAACTTGAACGTACAAACCGCCTTGTACTCTGGCCATGAGTGGTATTTGGGGCCTCTGTAAAAGGCATAGGTAGCTTTAGCTCTGTAATTTCCATGTTTAAGTCTACACCTGCCTCAGGTCATTTCTCGCAGGAGGACTAAAGGGCGAACACTCTTTCCTTTTCACCTCCCCTTAAGAACGAAGCCAAAGATATTTATAACCCATTACAGCTTAAATGTTCAACGCAGCTTCCACTTCTCTCTTTCTTAAAGTTTAACAGCTGACTCAAAGAAAAAATGTAGAACTATCTTGTTGTCACGCTATTGTACTCTCACCATTGTACCCCAATGTTTTCCCCTTCTAGGTTGTACTGTCATCAACCTGTCAGTTTCCCCATTCATTTCATGTTTTTAAGTGATTTCCTTTGCCCTCCATTATCCAGAACAGTTTTCTTTTAAGCTTGTGGTTGAGAAATCATTCATTTGCATGTGCATTTCCTCCGGCCTTTGACAGTTTGATTGAGGTCAGATAAGCTTTATTGACATGACAGAAGCAGTGTTAACTTAATGAATGTTATGTACAATGTCTTAATCCATCTTTTTCTGCCCTCTCATTCATTTCAGGTGTGAATGTAGCTGAATGTCAGCACTGTACTACAGCCACCACCCACCGAGTCCACCAACCGTCTCCTCTCAATTGCTAGATGATCCCGTGTTGACAGGCCAAGAGTTATTATCATGGTTTCAGGGCTAAGAGGAATTCTGCTCCACTTCACAACAGATGTCTTTTTGAATCCTGAGGAAACCACCCACAGAGACGAGGAGAAAACACTATCACTACACTCAGCTGACCCACATATGGATGCTTGTAACCTGTGAATGATCACCACTGACATCACAGCAAGGATGCAGACGTGTCTGTAAACACACATGAACTCAGAAAGGACACCTGTTTTCTAACATTCAAGTCAGGTGTTCACCTGTATAAATAGTACAGTATTTCTGGGTGGGAGGGGGGATGTTAAGTATTGGATTTCAAAGAAATAATTTTCATATAAAGGGGTTCACCAAATATTTTGAGGCTCCTTCAGTTAACTTTGGTGTTTTTCTTTATTATTTTCTGATTACCACAGTTTGACTTTTGTTAATTCAAGAAAGAAAAGAAATACAACAGAAGGAACCAACACAAGCATTACATATCAGTCGCCACAGCAGACATCGTGGAAAGAGAAAGAACCTACGTTTCCTCACCAACCCAGATACAGATTAGACAGATCAGGAAATCCAGTGGTGAGTGTTTATAAGAAATCCAGGGATGTAAAATAATTTCCTTGGAAAAATACGTCCAGACACCAAGCTTATAATCGGTAGATGTTTATATACTAATGTTAATGTTCGGAAGACTTTTTAGAAAAGATACTGGATCCAGTTTAAGCTGTCTGCAGTTGACTTTTGGTTAAATGTTTTTTACAATCAATTCTTCTTATGTGTAGCTCGTATCAAAAACCTTACATCTGAAAGTAAAAGTAAAGCTTTACTTTATCTTTAGCTTCTGGGCAACTCCAGTGAAAGGTTGAGGAGCCTGCAAGAGATAACTTGTTATATGTCTTTGTGGTTAATATATCTCATGAGGTGAGTCAGTTCAGGGACTCAATATTACAACACAGATGTGGAAATGTATATTTAAAAGGAATGTGCATATAAATGTACATGTATTTAAAATGAGCAGGCATGTACATTTAAAATAACTGTAGCCTTTAAAAGTTTCTCTAATAAAAGATAAACTGAGGCAAAATAATTTTTCTGAACAAATTTCAGGTTGTTTATTATGTTATCTAAAGGGGCAGTTAATTAATTGTAAACATCTTGATAATGTACTCGTTTGCAATGATATAAAGGGATATTTCATTGAAGTTTGAGATCAAGTATTTAACCATTAACCACAGTTTCACTGCAGAAAACAAGTTTCACACTGGAAAGTTGTATATTCTGATGTCAGAAATAAAATATAATTGAATTAACTCAACTGACAAGGCCACAGTACTTGCTGGTGCTGCTGGGATTGGTAGACTCAAGTTGATAAGAGTAATGTCCATTGATTCATCACTTATCCAGAATGGCCTGGTTTTCTGACTCACACATTGCTAAGTAAGGAGATCATGGACTGACAAGAGGTTTGTCAAAGCCTATGTAGTGTTGGTCCTCATCAACCACTCCTGTTATTACCCAAAATCCTTGTAGTGGTACTAATCATGTTTGACAACAACACTGTTCACTTGATTTCACAGTTAAATTCAACATGTTGATTTTGGAGAAAAATAACATCTACTATATCACGGACAGTTTGTTACCATTAAAGTATATATATATATATATATATATATATATATATATACTGTATTTCTATGCAGACACGCATCTAAGTCTCTATTTTGTAAAAAATACACCGCCCTATAAAAAATCTAATGATTTTACTGTTACTTCTTGGTTAATCTGAGTTACAATCCTGCCTTGAGAACTTGACTCACTGTGGTTGACCAATGATTTCATCATACTTAAAAAAAAAAACATCCTTTCTGGGTATTTGGTCTCAAGTGAAGGCTTTCTTTTTTTCCCACACTTGCTTTAAGTTCTGCCTCGCCTGTTTGTCAGTCAGTCAGTCACTAATACCGATGTAAAGTGTTACCACTGTGTGGTTTTCCTTTTAATTGAGTTTAAGTAAAAAATAAAATAAATCCTGCAGATACTTCGCTCTGTAAACAGCATGTACATTTTGAGTAAAATATTTATGAGTGGCAGTACTAAATTTGATTAAACTTGAAGTATAATGTAAGAGAGAGAGAGAGAGAAAGTTAGTCTGTAGCTTTGTAACAGAGGAAGTGTGAGAACATCCACACCTGAATGTATAACAGGGCCCTGACATTGTTTTGTTTTCCTCTTGGTTACTAAGCCAGACCATAATAATGACCAACAGAGGGAAGCGTCATCCGGGAAGGATGCACACAAATTTGTTAACATGCTTGCTCACGCGAACAGGCACCTCCTATTAAGTGTCATAAACTTAAAATGTTCATCCAAACTGAAAGAAATGAACTGCTGCAGCATTTAGACATTTATTTATGCTTGTTTACAGACTGTATGTCTGGTCAGCCATCTTCAGGGCTTCCAGATTCATGCCTTATTTCTGGATGATCATTGTACATATAGAATCTGATCCATGCTGGCACTTGGTAGAGTTTTCCCTAACACTAGCTCTATCTCTCTCACACACAACCATACACACATAACTCCCTTACTAAAATCACAAATAAAGCTACACAGGAAGGCCAGCTTTGAACCCTAATCCCTGACCTAATACAATATGTTTGGGTGTATGTGTGTAGAAGAATGCATATTCCTTTATTCTGTGTGTGTGGGTGTGTGTGTGTTTTGTGCAAGTGGCATCCCTTGCACTGCAGTAACTGATACTGGCATACATCTCACCTTGACTGCTCTTTAATTATTAAAAGCCAAATGGACAAATTTTTTTTCTTTTAATATATCTGTATTTAAGTTTACCCTGTTAGCAAAGCAGCGCTACTCCATCAAACATGATGGTGTAAGGAGCCAAGTAGATTTCACTGGCAAGTAATGCTCTCATTCTCACATAGATAGGCTAGGAGACAGCTTTTCTATCCACTTCATGAGTCTATATTGTTTGAATCTGTGGGGATTTTAGTAATAAGCAGACAACTTCAATACAAACATCAAATAAAAATTGACAACTTCAATGTAAAGATAGAAACCACTGTCAGAGTTTGTAGATTTTCTATTGTTTTTAGGACATTTACTTACACTAAACAGATGCAACCGGACTTTTCTGGAGTTTAATTGGTCAGTCTTACTCTTAGCTAAACTCACTGTGCGCATTTGACATAGTTATTAGGCAATTAGGAGAAATATAAACATATTCATGTCCAGCATATATTAGCTTAGCTTAGCTGAGTAGAGTTTAGCTTAAAGATATAGCTTAAAGACAATAACAGTAAGAAACAAAATTAAAATATTAAATAGCAACATGTTGTTATTTGGATTTATTTTTTCAGTTCTGGCACAAACAGATCTAATTTGTCATCATCACAGAGAATTGGCTCACAATTCTCTCTTTTTTTTTTTAATCTACCCACTATATGTCTTATCTTTGACTTGATGCAGCTACTGCTCTGTGAACTTCACTTTTATTACTTGTGGTTGACTAATAAACCGAAATTACTCAGAATAGCGCTCACAATGGCCCATGGGGAAATCTACAATCATGTAACCATTAGGTTTTCAGAAAGCCCGTGCTTCCAATTAACCAAAACGTTGATAATGAAAAAAAAACACCTGTTTTCTAAAATCATCAGCTTCTCTGTATGTAAGAATTTAATGTTGATGAAAGAGTTAAAGCAATATTGTAATTTCCTGTTCCTAGAAAACCATCGAGATAGTGTCCATAATAAAAAGGAGAATTTTCCACCACCCAGTGACAACAGCACTGACATCACCAGGTGCCACTGTGTCTGTTGACATATCTCTGTCTGCCTCACAATTATGCAACAAACACACACACACACCAGACCTTTCCTTTATTGGACTAGTCAGACAGCCTTGTCCTCCACCTGTCTCCTGTGATACCTGCCCCAGTTATTAACAGGGTCCCTTAGCCTCACTGTAAGTGCACATGTCAACTGCAAAATTACAGGGCATGCACACACATGTATTTGTTTTGCATTTTAAAAGGGGAATATCTGTCTGCACGCAAACTGTATTCATTTTCTCTACTTCTTGCTCCTCCTCTTCTTTCTTCGACAAGCCCAGAAAACAAAGCAGATAAGGTTCAAAGTACAGAGGGATGACGGACGTTTGCTGGTTGTGTAGACAATTATAATGACTATGAGAAACTTGTTATTTCATTTCTGTATCTCAGGTCAGTGTAGGCTTTACCTCAAGTGATTACAAGTTGCTTCTGAAATGGTTGCTGAATTTTAGCTTTTTTGTTCCAACTACTTCCTTCTTGTCACAGTAATGAAAGCAAGAAGCTTAGTGTAGATGCCAGTGTTTAGGTGGGGGCATCTCTGCACCAAACAGAAACTTTGACAAAAGCTGATATTTAAGTGTAATCTGGAACAAGTGCACTGACAAGTTTGACAAGGAAGAAAACAAAGTGTAACCTGTTTTGACTGAAAGATGAATATCTATTTCCAGAGAACTATGTCAGGTTTTCTTTTTGCTTTTTACTTTTGGCAGAATAAAATATAACAAAGTGGATGCACAAAGACACCCAACACCTGAATGTATTTTTTTTTTTCTTTTATTGTTTGTTATTTTAAACAGCTCTTTTATCCACCGCTCTTTCAACAAGTTAGCTTTGGGTAACCTGAGTGCACTCTTTTCCTTTTCAACATGGTCTGCACAAACAATGACTAACTTCTGTTTTCTTTAGGATGACTAACCCAGTCTTATTGTTGCTTTTATTTATGTTTTTTTTCCACTGAATGAAATCACAGTTGTGTGTCTAAGCAGATACTGACAAAACAGTATTAATCATTGCACAGCTCTTATCCTGAAGTGACACTACTTGCAAATAACTCTGGACTTGTTTTCACAAAACAAACTAATAGCGATTACTTTTAAATATTTAACACGTGAAATGACTCTCCATATTTTGCCATAGGCTAGACCAAAGCTAGCACAGCCGAACGGGTTTAGCTTTTCTTTTATTTGTAGAGCAGTTGCATCCATCTTCCAAGTGTGCTGTAATTTCCCCACCTGGATCTTCAATAACATCCTGTTGTCTGAGGACATCAGAGGCGACAGGCCTGACTGTCCCACCCCCCAATCCCTCGCCACATCATGCACTCTTATCCTGGCCCTGGCTAATGACAGCCAGTAAGATACTGTCCCCTGTGATCTCAGTATTTAAAAGCATCCTTTTTGTTTTGTCATGTTGGAGCACTTTGGACTACTATCATTAAAATGAGTGACTGTGCTGACCTTGGTGTCCTGTGTTTGTGTCCTATTCAAGAAATTGCCACATTAAACTGAATTATCTTACAACTAACTGAATGTATAAATTCTTTTGTTGCTATTTTGTGTAAAACCATACTGTACAAGTTTAGTTACTTTGACATCACCCATTGGTTTAAATTCCCCTTTTGAGGACTACAGTTTAGTATTTAGCTTTCATCATATCAAGTCCTCCAACTAAAAATGATGACTTTTCAATGTGACTCATAATTCTGCCCTGCAAAGTATCACGTTCTCCTGTATACAGCAGAGAGACATGGTAGTTGTTTATGACATATTAAATGATTTATTCTTTAAATGTCAAGTTGCTGCTTAAAAATAGAATGCAAAGCAGACCCCAGTATGGGAGTCGGATAAAGGGGTGAGGGTTAAATATTAAAAATGTAATCAGCAAGCTGTTGGCAAATAAAATGAAATTACATAAAAGAATATTTGTGGTACAAAAGTCTGATTTATATTTTGATTTAGACAAAGAAAACTTGTATTATCAATTTTCTCCTCTCAGTATGATCCTACATGTGTACATGGTGTGACTTGTGAAAAAGGTTTTGTGTGATTTATAAGCTCGTATCAGCTCATCTTAATGTATAAAACAGGTTTATCGAGTACTTCATCTGCACACCCCCTTTGGGTCTGATCAATAGGTTTCTCAGTTACTGTTAAATCAGGTGCAAAATATAAGATCTTAACACAACCAATTAAAACCGTTGTTTCACAGGAGTGTGACCGTGGAGATTTTTGAATGGGATAACCTTGTGGTAACCCTGCGTAGTGAAACACAACAGGTGGTCATCCCTCTTTGTCTGCTGCAAAGGAGACAGGTGTTTCCGTCTATGGGGGAGAGATCACCGGTGACTCTGGACAATGGAGGAAAACAAAGGGAAAAGGAGGTGTAATTCATGCATGGACACCTCCAGCACAGTCCAGCTCTCTGGCAAATATGAGTGCACAGACACAACTTCTCTATGGGCTAAAAAGGCAACACAACACTCATTTAAACACCTTTTTTTTTTTTTTTTTTTTTTCGCCTCTGTTTGTGAAGAAAAACAATAGGACAATAGGCCTTTTACCCATATTGGAGAAAATGAGCAAACAGGAAGAGATCCCTTTTGCACATTTAAGTGTATTTCTGGAGTTGAGGAGGAAGGGAAAGAAAAAGGAACATTTTGATGCCAAAACATCTTCTCACTTCAATATTTCATCAGAGGAGGCCACAGTTCATCAGAGCAACTACATTTTAACTTGAGATTTGTGAGACAACATATGTAAAATCAGTTTATTAACAAAGAAGTTTTTGAAGGAGTTAAAGCACTTCTTGTTGCTCATCTACAAACCTCTCATTTTCTCTACATGTATTTTGTATTAATCACAGAGGAGATCTTGCCACTCAAGAACCTTTTTATTCCTCTTTGGAATATGGTTTCCAGGCATGGCAGGTCTGACATGCTTTAAGCTAAATCTAAAAAGTAACAACACTGGAATTCCCTAGAAGACATTACTGTCTGATAAGCAGCGGTATCCAAACAATGTGCTTCCTTTTCAAGAGAAATGCTGCCGTGTAATTCAACCTGTCTAAAGGATCTTATCTTCATTTCTGTTGAATGACATACAGTACATTTTAATGTGTCATTGAAGGATAAAACAGCACAGGTGGCAAGGAAAAAGACTGCTGCTTTAACTACTCAATAAGAAAGAGTACTATTGTAAATTCATATATCCCCGTTTAGCACACAAAACAGACCTAAAGTCCAAAATACTCAATTCTGAGAACACTCATTTTCTAATAATTAATTATTAACTCTTGTGGATACACCCACTTCCTCAAAGCTGTGTTCTAACTCAATAAGCCTTATCTGTGCTATTTGTCATTGTGCAAGAGTAGCTGCCGTGATAATGATGGTCGAATCAGCACTGATTGATTAAGTAAGACATGGAGGAAGGAAGGGAAGGGAGGATGATGAGCAGAAAGAAAGAAGAGTGATGAACTGACCTCTCTCCTGCACTGTCAGGCTGATAAGAGTAGTGATGGAGATCCTCAGTGTACTAAGGTGACCTTTAACAGGAGAACTTTAACACTTTTCAACATTATTTATAACTACCTTTCTTTTGTTGTTTTTTATTTATTTATTTTTTTAACAAAGCAACTTACATAACATGTGTATTTGCCCACTATTTTGTGCATTTCTTTAAGCTTTATCATTAGTTTTGAAAAAGTAAAAATGCACCTTTAATTTTGTTTTTATTTCCTGTCATGTGGTAGTGCGTAAATTTAAATATATATATATTTTTTTTATTTTTTTTTTATTTTACAAAAATAATAATACTAACCTTATTCTGAATTTCATATTAGTATCAAAAAGTATACATAACGTCTTGAGAAAATTGTAATACCGTTTTTAAGCAGTAGGGGGCAATGTAAAATTTTGGTTGAACACACAACAAGCAAAGAATTTCTTTTCCCAGTGCTCGTTGACTGTGTGTAAGCAGGGCATCTCCTCTGACAAAAAGCCTCAGCGCTTAAAGTGGATGATTTACAGGATCCAAAGAGTAATTGCAAAGCCACTGTTATACTCCCTTAGTCAACTCTGTTTGTTACGCCATTCCCGCAAATTGACCTCTAAAATGGCTTTTCAGTACCCAGAGGCTTACCGTGACGAAGCAGTTGTAAGTAGATGTGACTTGCTAATTAGCCTAGCCTACTACTTAGCAGGGATGCCTCATCATCATGCGTTTCATTCATTGAAAAGAATGAAGAACGTTTGCTTTGTTAGCATGCTAGTTAGCTTAGCCAGGTCTTGCAATCTAGACTGCTTATTAAATTGCACTGACTTTAAATAAAAAGTCATTTGTAACTTCCCACACCTGCTTATTTAAGTCTTACTAGCTAACATGTCCCCACCCTTTTTCGCTTAACTTGGTGAACCTGGCCACGCTTGCCAGCATGTTTCCCGTTTCTATTTTGCCACACCTAGCTGCCTCACATGCTACTATCATATATGTCACAGGTGGATGATTACCATGGATCTAGCGTACCGGATCCATACAGCTGGCTGGAGGATCCTGACAGTGAAAAGACACAGGTAAACCCTAATCACTTGCATTTGTTTCCCCCCTTCAATTCTATTTATGGTTTCCTTTAACACTAGGTGAAGTTGCTAGTTTAAAAAAACACAAGTTCTGTTTGTGTTATGTTACTACTTACAAGGATTAACTAAAGTGTATCTATAAATAACATTGACATTTACTAGACAACTGTCCCTGAAATTCAGCTTGAGTAGATAATGCTAGAGGAAAACCTATAACTAAATAAAAACACCTGTTTTAATTTTACAAAGCCAAGATATGTAGACCCTTCAGCACATTTCTTTTTTTCTTATTTAAATAATTGTATCTTTGTTGATATTCTTTAACCAGGCCTTTGTCAGTGCTCAGAACCAGCTGACGTTGCCATTTTTAGAGCGTTGCGAGGTACGGGACCTGTTCAAGGAGCGCATGACCGAGCTGTACGACTATCCCAAGTACAGCTGTCCCTTCAAGAGAGGAAGCAGGTGAAGCTGCAACAGAATCTGTAGTGACATATGTCATGTAAGGGCATGGGCAGCATACTACAGTGGTTCCAGTTGTGGCTGCAATGAGTTTGCATGTTTTCCATGTGCCTGCTTTTAAATTTGTGCTCTTATGTTAGCTTGTAACTCAGCCGTTCTTGTTTTATGTGTGTATGCATGGCTGTTAGTCTCTCTGTGTTTGTCCTGTGATAGACTTGCAAAATGTCCAGAGTGTACTCTGCTTGTTGCCAATTATCTGCTTTGACTATTCATGTGTAGATTGCAGAGAACATCAGGACACTCATATGGTTATCCTTATGGTCCACTTGCAGATTTTGCTTACTTTTTAAATGCACAGATTTAATGTGAAATAAAACTACTTAAGCATCTGGAGCCCATCTGTTTGTCAGTACTTGATTTTGCTCACAGTGCTTTTTATTTCTAAAGCATTTCTTGGCTGATGATGATATTATCATGCATTCCTTGTTTTATCCTTTAAGACTCAATTCTTAGGGGATAGAAACAATTATATTTGTGACCATGTTTAGTCCAGGCCAAACTATATACGATGACGGACATGCACATGACTCCTAGTTTCCTAATGCAGCGTAAATGTTGACAGTCCCTGTGCTGCTGGACGCCATACCCTTACCCTTACTGCCCAGTATAACATTACAGATCTGATTTGAAGGAGCATGCTTATGAATATGTTTTGCAACACTTTCAAAATTTCTGTTTTCTCACATTATTTGCAGGTACTTTCACTTCTACAACACAGGCCTCCAGAACCAGAGCGTGATGTATGTGCAGGAGAGTCTAGATGCAGAGCCCACAGTTTTCTTGGATCCCAACACTTTTTCTGATGACGGGACTGTTGCTCTACGAGGTATCAACATAAAACAAACTACAAATATATTTTATTACTTATATAATTAATTGATTTTAATTATTGGTGGATGTTACATTACTATTTCTTGTAAAATTAAGATCAGAAATAGTTTTCGGAATTATAAGCACATTATGAATTTCATTGCAGTGCTTTTGTTGTACCTATTAAGACAATGATTGCTTGATTTGGTAAAACTGGCTAAATATTATAATATTTATAGCCATCACACTGATTGTTAAATTAAGAAGAAACCTCTCCAGTCCTCCTTGTCAATATTCTATTTGTTTTGCTCTAAATTACTCCAAGGTTATGCATTCTCTGAGGATGGGGAGTACTTGGCTTATGGAACCAGTGCCAGTGGGTCTGACTGGGTAGAGATCCGCTTCCTTCAGGTTGAGGGTGCTATGCCTCTGGAGGATCGCTTGGAGCGGGTCAAGTTCAGTTGTATGTCCTGGACTCATGATGGGAAGGGTCTTTTCTACAACTCTTACCCTGATCAAGAGGGTAAAAGTGACGGTAAGACAGAAATGGATTAACACACTCCTGACAGAAACCTTTCTAGCTTTAGCAATTAATGGGATGATTATAAGAAAACAGTACTTAAACAAAAATATTCCTCTGCCTCTTTGATTTATTCCAAAAGATTCTTTGCTTTTTTTTTATTTATTTTTTAAGCGTCACCAGTAGATGCATGAATAAAACTAAAATGTGTTTTATATGTCAGGCACCGAGACCTCCACTAACCTGCATCAGAAGCTGTACTTTCATATTTTGGGAACTCCGCAGTCTGAGGACGTCCTGTGTGCTGAGTTTCCTGATCACCCCAAATGGATGAGTGGGGCTGAGGTATGGCGGAGGTTTTTATCTCTTCTCCCAAAACAAATGGTTGTAACAGACTGTTGTTGATTTACATTCAAGATTTTGTTTAGTGATAACATATTTATTGCAGGTGTCAGATGATGGACGTTATGTGCTTCTGTCAATTAGAGAGGGTTGTGATCCCGTCAACAGATTGTGGTATTGTGACCTCCAGAAAACACCTCAGGGTATTACAGGTGTGCCTTTTTTTAAAGTAAAAAAGTTATTGCTTGTGTATCCAGAGACTTTGTTTCTCAATTCCTGTGTTTCTGTGTTTGATAAATAAATCTCATCTTTTGGATCAACACTGTCAGATTAAAGTAGTTTCTCTTGCTTTTTGTTTTATACTCTGATTTTTGTTGTAACTTGTGCATGATCAGCGCTTATGATACATCTTGTATGTTTAGGACTTTTGCCATGGGTGAAGTTAATTGACAACTTTGACGCCGAGTATGAATACGTGACCAACGAGGGCACCCTGTTCACATTCAAGACCAACTTGGATGCCCCACGTTACAGACTCATCAACATAGATTTTGCCTCTCCTGATCAGAGCAACTGGAAGGAGCTCATCCCTCAACATGACAAGGATGTTATTGGTAGGCTGCTGAAATCTTTGTGATGTGTGTTACTAAAATTCTTATGCAGGTACAACACTTGTTGTTTTCTTTGTTACATCTTTCCTGCAGTGTTTGCCACCTGTACATACTCCAGCTATCTGTTTGTGTGTTTCCTCCACGATGTGAAGAATGTGTTGAAGATGTACCGTCTGAGCTCAGGGGAGGAGCTGAGGACTTTTCCTCTTGATGTTGGCTCAGTAGTGGGTTTCACAGGACGAAAGAGGGACTCTGAGATCTTCTATTACTTCACCTCTTTTCTATCCCCAGGTACAGATTGCTAAAAGCTGTATTATTAATTGACACATTAATTTGTGTAGATGTTTAGGCCATTTGACTTCAAAATGTTTAAAGCCGACGTCAGGCAAATTAGAGGGCACACGTTCTTGGATTTATGCTGCTCTATAATCAACACAACCAACTCAGTAATGACCAAACTAATCAATCAAGAAAAGTATAAATTGGAGCGGAATAACAACCAAGTTGACCTGTTGATGAAAGAGAGCGGTTAATTAACTAATAACTGACCTGGTTGTCTTTTTGTACAAATATGATATACAGTGACTGCTTACCACCAAGTGTTGGAGCTGCGCTGCTAGAATCATTCTGGTCTACCTCATCATGTAAATGCCCGCCTGAATTAGTAGCTTAAGACATCCATATTTAGTTAAACTGTGTTTAAATCAGATTTTTTAGTGTCGGGATCATGGAAATGTCATTAAAGAGATTTTGTATTGGAAGTGATAAAAGGTATAAAAGACAACATTTTGAAGTTGCCTTGCAGCCAGGCTTCACCTTAGCTTACTATTTCTCTTGGAATTTCTGTCCAAAGCTGAAAATACGTAGAAACATGGGACTATAAACCATGCCTTAGCCTGAAACCCTTGCATTACAGGGGTCTACTGCACTAATGGACAATGCAGACAAAGAGAGAAATTGTGCCCAAGATTTTTTGTGTTTTTATTAGAGCGAAGGATTTTACTTCTCGTGTTTTCAGAGTCATCTGTGCTAATCTTGGCACATTCCCAGCAGGCTGAGGAATGGCTGCCATCTGGCCACTTTGCCAAAATGTTCAGTATAATTTGTTTGGCAGGAGAATGGAGAAAAAACTTTGACACAAAATCCACTGTAAATTCAGTCGCAAATCTAGTAAAGCCTGTGGAATTAACTATGCTTTAAAATGTGTGTATTGCATTTTGCTGCTCTGTCTCCTGCAGTGCTTAGTACAGTGTTTGTGTAGAACGCATGAAACTACATTGTGAGCTTTTATAGATTTTAGGAAATGTATTACAGAAAAATATATTGTTGAAGCTTTTCAGAAACAAATAAAAAAATATTATTTTTTTCTCTACAACTAGCCATCATTTACCACTGTGACCTAACCAAGGAGCCACTACAGCCACACATCTTCAGAGAGGTCACAGTCAAAGGCTTCAGCCCCTCTGAATACCAGACCACTCAGGTAAGTAGATGTTTGATAGTCGATGATTTATTCACATACATACTGTAAATGACGTCTTTCTTAAGTGATCCTAGGAGTTTGAATAAAGCCAACTGGACTTGTTTTCTTGAAGATGTTTCTTATCGGTTTCAGGAACAAATCTTTCTGAGATTGCTGGTGTCTGACCGGCAGCATCTTGTATTTTTACTAATATTTTAGTCTCAAACGTTTCAACCTTTGGGTTCTGACTGATCATAACTTCACAAGTTAAATGAAATAGAAAAAATAATTTATCAATCCCGGATGGAAACTATATGATGTTTGTTCAGTTAGCTTTTTAAAAATGTTATCAAAAGGATATTTATTGCACAATTATTGGTATAAATGTATGGATTTTCAGGCCCAGTTTATACAAAGTTCTCTCTTTTTGGTAATATAAGATCTAAATTATGAAGCTGCTCTTTGCAAAGAAAATTTGTTCAGCACAACACAGCAGCCAGGCCACCGACCTGCTTGCTAAAATGCTGGACAAGACAAGTTTCTAAAAAGAAAGAAAAAGAGAGAGAGGTTAACAGCTAGGGCCACATTTTAAATGGCAAGATTTTAATCCCCATTAAATGTTTTCCAGCACATAAACACTCAGCTTTTTGGAATTTTATTTAGTGTCCATGTGCAGAGTTAGGTTTGAATCTCTTATCAGATTGCCGATGTCTGCAGAAATCAACTGCTTATACGGCTGAAATGATGAATTCTCCAACTTATAAAGGTGATTGGCAACAATTTGGAATTTAATTCTGTTTTGTGTAAACTTAATGTTAAGCAGCATTTTATAATAAATAGGAAATTTGAACTAAAAAAAAGGTTTTAAAGGAGATGGTGACACAGGGTCCCTCTGCAAAACCAAGGATGATGGAAGATCTGCAGTAAGCGGATATTGTACATCAGCGGTGCAAATTTCTGATGATTTAGCAATAAATCAAGTTACATAGAGATTTGATATGTTTATGTCTAATCGATTATTCAGCCTTTTCAAAGGTCGTGTGTCAAATTTAACAGAGCTTCTTAGAATGAAAGAAAAAAAACATTCTTTAGTAACAAAACAGGGTACTACCAATAAGTTTCATTTTACCGATTGCAGCATTTCCTATTTACTGGAAGCGTCTGAATTTTGCAATAAGACAAAGTATTTCTCATCTGTCATATCAAATATTAAAGATACTGCTAGGCACATCTTTTTTTTTTTCTTATTTCCACATAAACTAAAAGCAGGTCCAGGTCTTGAAATAGTGAAATTTCAGTCGACTGAGGAGCCCTGGCTCTGAAAACAGTCTCAGAAACAGTTTCCTGCTGAGTGAATACTGCCAGAAATAATGTAAATGTGAAAATGTGGAAGGCCCTGAGGAAAAGATTTTATCAGTGCTCCTTTATGTTTTATCATCTAACCTCGACACAAGGATGATGCAAGCTGTATTGTACTCGACCAATTCATAATTCCGTCTTCTGCTTACCTGGTTTCCATGACAATCTGTCGTTCTGTTTGTTTAGATCTTCTATCCCTCCAAGGATGGCACTCAGATACCCATGTTTATTGTTCACAAGAAGGGAATCAAATTGGACGGCTCTCATCCGGGTTTTCTGTATGGCTACGGGGGCTTTAACATCTCCATCACACCAAGCTACAGCGTTTCCCGACTCATCTTTGTCAGACATCTGGGAGGAGTTCTGGCAGTTGCTAATATCAGAGGGGGAGGAGAGTATGGGGAGACCTGGCACAAAGGTGGGAGGCTTCACATGATAATTAACAAGTGCATGCAAAACTCCCAATTTGTTCTGTCATGCAGTTTATTCATGACAGAACAAAAATTGTCAAATAGGAAAAACCAAGATAAAGCAATGCTGGATGCTGGATGAGCTTTTTTCAGTAAAAAATAAAAAGTGGTAGAAAATTAATTGTTCCTTCGGTTTGTCAAATTATGCTAATTCATTTCCACTTAATGTGGTTGTCTTGCTTTTCTCTTGTATGTTTACCTTCATTGTACAAAATCATTCAGAGTTTGATGCTCTGCTGAAAGCTTCACTAGGTGTGTGCATATGAGCAAGGTTTTAGACATCCTAAGCAGTATGGATGTCAGTTCTGGTTAAGTATGTGCAGAGGTACATTGTGTTAAAGCGAAGCCTGAATTGCGTATTTGGGATACAGTACTTATGGAAAGTTTCCTACCTTATTTAATCTGTTTGCCATCAGTCTACATAGAGTTGTCCCACATGACCAAACCAGCTGTGCATTTTAAATATCTTAGATATTTTCTCTTTGATGCCTTACTAAGTCAAATCTAGACTTTGGCTGGGTAACCTGAAGTTTCCATAATGTTTGATTTATAGTGGCACATTTGTTTCTGTATGCATCGCTGTCATTCCATGCAAAGTTAAGGATTTTTGGTATGCAACCAATGCAGACACACACGCTTGCAGGGTTCCAAGAAACCAACAGGACAACAAGGGTAGCTTGCTCTGACATGCTAATTGCTAAACTATGTCTAATAAATTATTATTCTTGTTCTTTTAAATGATATTTGCATATATTATGGATTTTTGTAATGAGTAATGTTTAAAAAAAAAAGCATATCAGACATTATTTAAGACACAATATTTCTTTATGCTTTCTAACTGTGGATCTTTAAATAGTTCCAAAACAAAATACCTGGTTTTATTTTCAGCTGGGATGCTGGCAAACAAGCAGAACTGCTTCACAGACTTCCAGTGTGCAGCTGAATATCTCATCAAGGAGGGATACACATCTCCTTCCAAACTGACAATAAATGGAGGATCTAATGGTGGGCTGCTTGTGGGTATGTATGCTCCTAAAGAATAATTTAGACTATTTAAAAGCTGAACAGTTTTAATCCAAGGACGTGTCTGACTGTGTGGTTTTTCTCTCAGCGGCTTGTGTGAATCAGCGGCCTGAGCTGTTTGGCTGTGCCGTTGCTCAGGTAGGCGTCATGGACATGCTGAAGTTTCACAAGTTCACCATCGGCCACGCTTGGACCACAGACTTTGGCTGTTCGGAAAACAAAGAGCAGTTTGAGTGGCTCATAAAGTAAGTTCTCTCTCACTAGAGTGTGAATTTTTATATTAAAATTACATCTTGCTGAATTCACACAAGATTTGTTACTTAATACTTTCATGAACTCCATAAGATATATATTTTTTTTAAGTAGATACAGTATATTCAGCAGGAATCTCAAAAAGAAGTTGTATCTTTTGGGAAAAAGTAGGTACATCCTTGGCCTTTGGTTGCCTATTTAAGCAGAAGCAGGTTGTTTGTGGGTTTTCACATATTTCAGATTGCACCACATTTCGGTCTTCAACACTAATTTTGTCTTGATCATTATTTAAATGCTTAGGATCAGTTTCCCATTGAAACACCCTCATCAAATTCACCTTCAGATTTTACATAAATGGCTTCATAATATCCTCAAGTACTCTTAGATATAATGTAAACCTCATATTTAATATCACTTCAAGCTGCACAGTCTTTGAAGCTGAGAAACCACCCAAACCATAACATTTCCACCACTGTGCCTCACAACTAATAAAGATATTTTCCATTTTCTTCATTCTACAGTAATATTTATGTCTATGCATACGGTTAAGCCCGGTACACACATGACGATATTTGGGCTGTTTTTGTCCCGATTTTGCCTTTTCCCGACCTCGGATGGCAAACGCCCGATCATCGTGAGATTTCCCTGTCCAATCATCATTTGGTCTGTGGTGTGTTATGAGCTGATTTGTCCAGGTAATCCGCTCCGAAGTGGGTCATAGCCGACAATTGGGAACATTGAACATGTTTAATATTTCAGTGCCGATTTCTGAGGAACGGCGACGACTCGTGCATTGTGACTGTGTGGATGGTGACATGGTACAGAATGTAGCCAATCAGACAGCGAGCTGGCTGGGGAGCAAGGAAGTACATAAAGTCCATGTTCACGTCGTCTCCAGTCTGTTATTTTTTTCAGTTCTGGCTTTTTCTGGTAACAGTAGTCCCAAGACCACCATCATTCCCTCGTCCTATATATCCTCTTACATGCTGTGTGTTGTTTTTCGATTGTTATTATGTTAATTCTTCGTTTTTTTGCCGGTTGTTGCTATGGTTCTTCTTCTTCATTTTTTTGCAGGTTGTTGCTATGGTTCTTCTTCTACGTTTCAACGTTTGTCAGGCTCGGAGGACTAGAATGTAGATGAGTTGCTGAACAGCATCGTAATGTGTGTATTGTTCCTTGATTACATTTTTGGAGCACACCACACACAGTATGATCAAAACTGATTTTTTATCTTAAGTGTGAGGTCTCGACCACTTAAAAAATCTCACAAGTTTAAAAAAAAAATCGTTGTGTGTGTACCAGGCTTTAGTGAATCTGAAATTCCATAATTTCAGTCCTCTTGTATATTTTATTGAATCACTGCTCTTGGACAGGATACATTCTACTATTTTCAATAATAAAAAAAGTACAGTTATGACACACAGCCATTTTAATTTAAGAGCTCAGTGCTTTTACTTTGTGAAATATACCCCCGTTTTTTATTCCAGCTCACATAGACAGGAAAGTTGCATTAAAAATGACAGAATTACTAGAACTTCTTTATTTCAGCTCTGCTGGCTTAAATCACAGCTATAATTCCTGAGAAATTGTCTTCACTACTTTAAAACCATGTTCTTCATCAGTCAGATTCCAACCTTCTCATGTAGTGGAGGTTGCACATTTAGCCTGCCATCAATCAAATGTTTGTTTAAATAAACTTATTTCAGTGTCAGTGTTTGGCAAGACAGTTAAGAGCTAATTGTTTAATCTGGTTTGATCCATTCAACTAGACTCTTCTTCTGTTGTTCCTCGGTGGCGGAAGGATCTACTGAGCTCTCTGTTGTTTTCTTGCTTGTGTTCTTACTCTCAGATATAAGTCGCTTTTGAGAAAAGCGTCTGCAAAATGACTGTAGAATAAAACTGAACAACTCATAAAAGTAGAAAACATTTCATTATGCAAAAGCTTGCGGTAACATTTCCTACACTAAATAATATATACTTTTAGGAAACAAAAAACTCTGCTAGGACAAGATCTGAATTTGTGGGTCTGCTTTATCATGGATGGAGATATTTATAAGTAAGGATTTACAACAGATTTTACTTTTGTTTGTTTTTGCTCTGAGTTTCTGCTGTTGTGTATGATGACCCCTTCGTGTTATGTTTAATCTACAGTGGCCAGCAAAATTTAAATCAGTGGGTGTTGAATAATTTTGTTAGTGAAAATTAACGTGATTTATTTATCAAGTGTTTGCTGAAGCATCATTTTATTTGAATGGAAATATTTTGGCAGGTATATCAAAGTGATAATGGTGATATGGAGAAAGTAGTACGGACCAAACATGTATACTATTGGTGCCAAACTGTTTTTAGATCAACAGAACACATTTTAAAACTCGTTGCTGCCTCATGATTGTTTACCAATTGCAGTTTTGCCCAAATGCATTTTTTTTCTAGACAACACAATCTTTCTTCTGGCATCTCAAGCGGGACAGATTTGTGTAGCAGCAGCTACTCTTATATCTTTTTTTACTGACTGATTCTTAACTGTTGATTCACGCATTTTGTTACAACTTCATGAAATTATTTCTAATTTCCAATTGCTTTCCCAGATACTCCCCGCTGCATAACATTTGTGTCCCAGAGGGCAATGGGGTCCAGTATCCTGCGGTTCTGTTGCTTACGGGGGACCACGACGACCGGGTAGTGCCTCTCCACTCCCTCAAATACATCGCCACCCTGCAGTACATTGTAGGCCGTAGCTCCAAGCAGGCAAATCCCCTCTTCATCCTTGTGGACACAAAGTCGGGTCACGGTGCCGGGAAGCCCACCAGCAAAGTCATCCAGGAGGTGGCCGACACCTACGCCTTCATCGCCCGCTGTCTCAACATCTCCTGGGTCAAATAACCTGCAACTCCAGTTAAATTCTGTGTTTTTGTTTGGTTTTTCTTCATGTCTAATTGACTTCAAAAGACTGTTCATCCCATTTGTTACCATCTTCTTTAAGGCCTCTACATAGTACAAGATGTTTAATGTCATTTCCCCCGCCACCATTACCTTTTCGGTTTGTTTGTTTTATCCCTCCTGCCCTCTTCTAGCACAAGCTTGTCAGTATCACTCCTGCACACAACTATAAAACATGCGGCTCATACAGTTAATATGTTGTAGGCCGTGTTAGTAGTTCTTTGTGAAGGAAGGTGCTATTCATGATTATAGTAAATAGCCAATCAGCTGTTAGTCATGAGGTCTAAATGGCAAGAAGTTTATCATAGGTTTGTTGTTGTGTCCTCTGGGAGCTCAGAAAATAACCTTTTTATTTATTTCTTCTTTATATGCAGAATGGAGATTGTTGTATGTCAAGTGTTGTCAACAAGTTCAATTCTGACAGTTGTGTCACTGATGGTTCTGCAAGCGGACAGTATTGCGGTTTGTCTGTAAGGAAAATTGCACAAAAAACAAAAAAACATTTTGCATTGTATGCATGTAAAAGAATGTGTGTGTGTGGATATTGGTTCCAAAATTTCTTTCAGACTAATTATTTCTACCTCTTGACTTGTGCTGATTGTTTGCCTTTTTAAAGGGAACAAAACACAATGCCATAATTACAATAAACAACTTTTTAAATAGTAATTTATTATGTTTTATTCTTAAGAAAACATTAAATGAGCTTTATTGCACAATAACAACCATGTTGAGCAGTTCTTACAAGCTTCACATGATCTGAAGTGACACAATGACGTCCAAAGCTAATAAAAGGTTTCTTAAAGTTACATTTATCTCTCAGTAATTTTGAATCACTGAAGGTTTTGTCTTATAAAAAGGGGTTTTTAGTCCATTTTATTAGCATTTAATATAAAAGCATTTCAGCCAACAGTTAAAGGTTTACAGTGGTCCGTGAGAGCGTGAGCAGCTGGAGCGGCCGTTTCTGTGCTGGTTTGTTGGTGTGTGGTCTTCCAGCAGGGGGCAGTCACTCTGCAAGCAACCAACACAAAACAGAAGCAAAACCAGGGTGGTCTGACACCGGGCCCCATTAAGACCACTGAATGCACTTTTTTCATATTTGTGAATTTCTTTCATACTTGATTGTAAAGAAGTTATTTGGCACAGCACGGTGAATTCTTCTTTTAAGTAATATTTTGGAGAGATGTTTTTCTGGTTGTCTGCACAAACATGCAAAGCAGAAACTGAATTAATAATAACAAAGACATAAACCAGCTTTAACCAAACATGTTTTATGAGTTTTGGATTTGCTTATTTGGCCATACAAAAACTTTGATTTCCATGCACTAATTGAATATCAAGACAACAGAAAGATGACATAACTTTACCTGATTTTGACATTTAAACTGCATACATTTTAAAGCAGTCAGCTGCATTTTTATTCAGGTTTATTTCCTTTGATTTAGGTTTAATTATTCTAAGATCAACATTTCAGTCACTGCGAGCTGACTGAGATGAAGTAAGAACCATGAAGCAAAACTGCTAAATCCTGACAACTCACTGTTGATTCACCTCAAGGATCTAAGGAGGTTAAATGAACATAAAAGTTTGGGTGTATTTAGAGAAGTTAAAATCTGAAATTTGTTAAACTTGCAATTTATTCCATATTATTTATTTTAAGTGTATGACATGAAAGATTAAAGTGAAATTATTTTAAAGAAAGTCACTGATGTTAAGATGTTTAATGTGCTTATGATTTTAAGGTATTCTTAGTTAAAGTAATTATAAAAGCAATCAAAGCAAAGTACCATAGCACAAAAAAGGGTGCAAGGGTTGATTTATTCACATCAGAATCTTAAAAGTTTTAGAAACTGAAGCCAGATAAAGTACAATCTAAGTACAGATGTTTAATTAACAAATACAAATTCACAAATGGCTGTAGACACAGATTACTTTAAAACTTTTCATTCTTTTTTCTTTTTTGTGCTGAAAGGAGAAAAACTTGTAAAGAATTACAATGGTTATTTTACACGTGATAAATAAAATCAAAACAAAGTTAACTGATTAAACACACCTCTGCAGGTTTTGAAAAACCACACATTGATTGAACTTTGGTGCCAGTATGCTGCAACAGAAAATCTAAATTCACACTGACTTGATTAAAACAAAAACGAAACTAAGAAAAAAGTATTATAGAAAACCTTTAATAAAGTAAATTCTAGGCTGAGACAGAAGGCCTCCTTTTAGACATAGCTTATAAACATCCCCCTCCCCCTAAGTTTACTTGCTCAATTCCTTGAGGTCATTATGACATTTGATCAGGACTCAAATATTATGTTCCATATCAATTCAGACTACTGAGCAGATCAGAAAAACATAAATCTCTATTAAGAAATGTGCAAATTTCTAACTGGAAAGTGGGAAAAATATTAATATTCCACATAAACTGGTCTATCTCTAAGCTATTTCTTGAACCAGATCTCACATATTTAACCTATTTTCTTTTTAATAGAATTTTCTTTTTAGCTATATATATATATATATATATATATATATATATATATATATCCCTGAGACTTTTCTGAGTCCCCCTGGGGGAAAGCCCACCGCCAACTACAGAAAACTGATGTCTGTAACTGGTCTGAAAACACTGACTTATCTCGTTCTGCAGCAGTTAGAGGTAAAGGGAAGACAACCATGAATTCATGCTTTGTATCCCCACTATCCGTGCGCACGAGCACGTACGCTCAGGTGTACAAACCAGTAGATGTCGCTTGGCAGCTCGGTGAAACTTGAAGGGGGCCTACACGAGTCTGTTCAACTTTTCAGCAGGGAAGTCTGTATCATTCTCTCTGTGCTGTGGAAGCTGGTGATTTTCTCAACATAAATAAAAAAGTTAATAAATGAACGCAAGCAACCCTTTATTATTATAAAACAAATGTGGAAAAAAAAAATCATCGGCTGATATCGGTTTATGGTCTTACAAAGTTGGACCATGTTTTAAAGCGACAACCAGGGTCACAATTTCTGATTGGCTGAGGTATTGGAAGACGTTATGAAACGTCCAATGAACATACACCTAGGACCTGATTGAAATATTAATGCGCCAGCCGGGGGAAAAAACAAAAACAATGAAAAAAAAAACCACACAACTACTACAACGGAACTATATTTCTTGGCGAAAGACTATTAAGTAAATAATTTCCCATCTATCTATCTATCTATCTATCTATCTATCTATCTATCTATCTATCTATCTATCTATCTATCTATCTATCTCTCTCTCTCTCTCTCTCTTTCATATACTATACTATGCACTATGCATATTGCATACTAGTACATACAGACGTATATGTAGGACAGTGAACTTAAAGGTGACTGTCTTTAGGGAACCGATGGGTGGCGCTAGTCCCCCCCCCCCCCCCCCCCCCCCCCCCCCCCCCCTTCACACACACACACACACACACACACACACACCTTCCCCACCCCATATCAATAGAAAAAGTTTGGGGCTAATATGGAGAAGATAAAAAATTAAATAGGGCTAAAAGAGGTCATGTATAATCGTTTCTCCTTATTCTGAAGCAAAATGTTTGCAGTGGTATTTCAATGAAAAAGTCATTTTCATAGCACTGAATAGATGAGTTCTCTTTGTGGACAGCCTGGGTGGGGGATGTGAAGTATGGATCTTTATCAACAAGAAGGGAAGAGAACACTGGGAGCATGTTGGGGGAGGCCACAGGCACCGCATGGTTTAAAGCTCAGAAGATCTACGAAGGGCGCATCATTATTTTTACAAGTGGAAAACTTAAACAACTTAATTTTTCTGCTGACATTGGCACTGATTGAACTTTCAGATCTTGCTTCACATCGTTGAAGACAACACTGCAATGCAATGCAATGCCCCTGAGCTTGGAGCAACCCTTTTGTGGAAGGTCGGGATTTGCCATGAAAAAATGTCCTTCATCAATATGGAGCGTTTTGGAGATGATTTTCCAGATCTATGCCACAATCTTCCAGCAATCTTTTGGTCCCCTGTAACACATTTAAAAACAAATCTTCCTGGCCCTCGCGCTGCTGCATCTTGTGTTACAGAGTCACTATAAAATATTCATCCATGGAAAAATCTCTTTGATTCCAGTCGGTCATTTGGCTTCATGCGCCGCGCAAGTTAAAGTAAGCCTAAACATGTAATTCAACCTGAAACATCGGCAGAGCTGAAGTCCAGCGCTGCAGGAGTCTCTGCATTTGGGACACATTTAGGGGAAATTTAGCGGTCTGCCTGTGCCATTTCATTCATTCACAGGGAGAAAGGGAGGATGTCCTCCACCTCTTCTACCCCTGCCTCTTCTTCAGGTGAGTCACCAAAAATAGACGTTGAGCAGAAATGCGAATATTACATTTTTTTAACCATCCCCTTCTGCCCCTTAAAAAAACGGTGTGTTATGGTATATATACTGATCACTGCAGTTGGTTGACCTGAAATGACCGATTTTTCAAACCAAAGAGGGGATCTTTATTTCCGTTTTTTGTTTTCACTTAGAAACAAAAACCAACCTACTTTATGAAATAATGTTAAATATGAGCGAACTTGCCCAAACTGGATCGTTCCAAGAGGTTCGCACAAGAACTAAACTGCACATCTTCATATAGCCTAAAGAAAAAGCGCAGACCAAAAACTAACAAACTTTAACACCACGTGATCGCCGTTTCTCGTCGTAAAATAATTCTAGAAGTAGCCTATTACATGAATGTTGAATGTGATCTTTACTAAAAGAAATTAATCGATTATTATGTTGTTGTTGCGCCCCACAATAAGGCTGCATTCATGTGATCAATAAATATTGTCAAACTAAAAAAAACGAAGTTATTTGAACCCATGAACAAAGGAAAACATAGTGGCCGACTGAGTCCCAGCTAACAAAATACTACAAAATCATCTAAAATGGAGAATTTGAGATATGCAAGAAAGATATTTTGTCCCATTGTGCCGGTTTATTTTTTCTTTCTTGGCGCACCGGGTGCAGAGGCGCTTCTCCTCCAGACGCCCCCTCTCAGTGACGTCATTGATATTTCATTCACATATTTGGAGCCTGTTTTACTCGCTGCTGCAGGAGACTTTTATGTCGAATTGCAAAACAGGCATCAACAAGTGATTTACTCATCCATAACGCTTTTATTTTTGTGTATATTTTTTCTTGCTGTTGCACCGATGTTCAATGGAAGATTCATTCATATGCTGGAATCCAGTCTGAAAACATGCAAAGCATTTGCGTGCTGATAACATTGCGTCAATTTAGAAAACAATGCAAATAAAGACCTAAACAAATAATAAATCTGTATATAAACGAGCGGTTTTATTGTATCATCATGACAAAAAGCGGCAAAATGAAGAATAAAAGTTAATCAAGTTACTAAGTTCCTTTGTAGTGACATGAAAAACACGACACGCGTGCTTTTGTGAATGAGGTGTACCTTTTTTTTCGTTGAGGCTAAATATTTCCAAACGAAATCTGTCCACGTAACAATAAAAAAAGAGTTATATATAAAGCTAAAACTATTGATTCTCATTCTTTATGGAAAGAAACAAAAACATGAAAGACTATAAACTCACATTAGTATAAATAACAAGTTTGAGGTTAATAAATGAGAAAATAATAAAGAAAATTGCTCAGCTTTGCTTTATAACGCTTCATTTGCCTGTAATGTGAAAATCTTTCTAAAAAATAACAATAACAGATGACCTGCTTGACCAGCACTGTTTACACTTAATTGTAAAAGATAGAAGAAAGTGAGGGATTGGTAGCTGGAATGCATGAAGTAAACGACAAAACACAACCCCCTCACCAAAAAAAAAAAAAAAAAAGACACGGGCTCAATGAACTCTTTGAACTGCATTGACAGCAGCGCAGGGTAAAGGCAAATTTTCCTCTGAGAGCCTACATAGTGAGGAATGGGGGTTGGGTGGGGTTAGTTGGGGTGATGGAGTACAAACTCTGCTCAGAAAGTTGGTATTCAACCAGCTCAGGAATCTGGCTTTGCTCACTATAGGTGCTCATAAATGCAGATTTTTGTTAAATCAGACTGACTTAAGTTTTATTTTCCAGAAGTTGTTGTTCAAATGAATAATGGTTTCTACGGCAGCTTTTAAAGCCACTAATCTCATACAGGAAAAAGATATAAATTGAGTGTAATGCATGACTTCTAGTTGGTGCTATCCAAACCACATCTCAAACCACAATCCAATAAATTCTAAATCCTTTTAAGGGAAAATATGTCTGTATTTTCAAGTTTATATGACACTTATTCACATCTAAATTAAATTAATTTATAATAATTTAATAACAGTTTGATTGATAGTGAAAACATTGAAAACAGCATTAAGAATAAGTCCAAATCTACATCAGATCTATTTGATATAATACATTTGGTAGCAAAGTTAATTTATTGGCGATAAACTGAAAGAAAACAAATCTCAACTCACTTAGCTGCATCTAATCTTTAAGTCTAGTATGGATTTAGATTAGCTCAAGAGGGGTTGAAAATTTGCACTAATGATAATTAGTTTCAGTGATATTTTATCAAGTGTTTTATGGATCCTGTTATATTTTTCATTATACTAAATTCTACTCAACTTTGAACAAAACTTTCCCCACAAACAACCATACATGCCATAAAACAACTATAATATAATCGAATATTTACAGCAAGTTCCAGGCAATCTCTTCACATCAAAACACAACTAATTCTGTTTGGATAACCTGGATGAACCAAGCTTATAGCCAGAAACAGAAAAGTAGAAATGAGTTGCATGCATGTTTGGAAGGTGACTTTATGAAGGCAGTTGAAGTGGTATTCCTTGAGGGGTTCAAAACCAGTGAAACAAGTTCTGCTGCGATTTTACAAACGGTTGTTCTCAGTTATTTCCCACATTAAAATTAGGAAAAACACTTGAAGTTTTCTTTTTCTGTTTCAGTAAAATGAAAAAAACAAGAGTAAAGTTTGAAACAATTCAAAAACAAAGATGGCAAAACTATGATGCCATATGCAATAAACAATGTGTTTTTGTTTCAGTTTGGATAGAGCTCAGTCTTTCACCATGATGTGAAAACATTGCCCCAAGATTTTATCAGCTATTTCCATCAAACAAACACAGTGGAAAGGGAATGAGTCTTATATCAAAACATGTTTGACAACAATCAGTGTAGAATAATGCTGACTTCATATAAATGCATTTACAGTTCATCTAGAGAAGAAATTTTATAAAAACAAGCAGGCTAATCTTTAACCTTTAGAAAACATGGAGAACAAATCTTGTTCTTGTTGTCCAGTGTGCTTCTCTTTACAAAGCAGTCAGAAAAAATTAAAAGTATTTGTGGTAAAGGTTTAAATGAAAACTATGGACTTTATGGGGATGGATTTACAAGCTAACACAACTTAGGCTCAGCTTGGTATCAGCTCAGCCAAGTTCTGTTGCTTGAGAAATCAAGGTATTATTGTTATTATTATTATTATTTGGAAAATCTCACAGGTTGCTCCTTTTTACTTTGGATCTAATTTTTTTCTGCACAAGAAGCTAAGTGGGGCTAAAAGACTGATGTAACATTTTAAAATAATTTTTAATCTCCAGCATGAAGGAGATTAAGATAATGGGAATAATAATAATAACAAAAACTTTTAAAGATAATTTTGCATAAGTAGTTAAGTGAAAATTTGAACCTGGAAATGCAGTATGTTAAAAAAAGGAAAAGGCATAGCTGGAAGATAAATACCAAACTTTGACTTGTACTTAGTTTAGACTAAAGAATAAAGAACTTTTTTACTAGTTATTTCATTTATGGTTTACAAGTAAAATATTTTCAGACTTAAAAAAAGAACCTCGGATTTGAATTTAGCTATCTTAAAATGTCCACTAATCTCTGTTTTACTGTTTAAACTACGCTTTGAGACTAAAACAGGAACACCCAAGCCTTATTTATCAAACTTATTCCCTGTCCTTCTCTTACACACATCATTGCTCTGCTCTGTGTTGATTTCCACTGACTCGTCCTAATCAGAAAGGTCCTGTCAGGATATGAGTGAGTGGATAACATCTGACACTGGTATCCAGTCCTGTGACCCAAAGCGTAATTCTGTGGCGACTGTGGAGGCCTCCACTACAAGCATCTTCAAAAACAGGCCTTTGCGCGGGGGCTGGGATGGATTGGGATTGGGGGTAGGGGCAAAGCCTGTGAATTCCGGAGGGTGGGCTCTTCAGCGATGGTGGGTGGAGAAAGTGTTGTTGTTGTATCATTCCTCCAATGTGTTTTTCCTCTTTCTCTTCAACCGGGAATAACCCCTTGAGAAACGACCTACCAGGGTTAGGTGTGAGATAAGATGGGGAGCTTCTAAATGAACGGGCTATTTTTCTGTCTTGTTGTTGTCAAGTTGTTCCATGGCCTTGAGAAACTGCTGCTATTCCTCTCTGCAGTGCTCTGCTTTTTTTGAATGCACAGAATAGCAGGAAGACTTGCTTTCAGTTTCAGCTGAAGAAAAATATCTTTTCAAGTAAGGTTAATAACTGCAAAGACTTTAAATAATACTTTCCTTTGTGAGAATCAAACAATCTTTACTGGAACTAAACAATTTCACACTCTTCTTCACAAGTTCCCACTTGCTGCATAATTTCTTCTTTTGTGATGCAGAATAAACAATTTAAAAAAAAGTAGATCAAACACTCAGGAAAATGGTCGAGCTCCAAACTTTTAAACATTTGATTATCACAACTTTACAGGAGTCTCTAAAAACTCACTGGATTCAAGTGACTCCAACCAATGAGCTGATCATTTTATGTCAACTGAGAATCACAACTGACAGTTTTCAGGTTTGTTTTCCAGACTTTTCCACTCACATTCCAAAGCTGTGACTTCAGCTCTCCTCTTGTGCCCACTACGATGCTGAGAAGTTACTGACTGTGTGTTGTAAGAACATGAGCTCAAAGACATGTCCATGCTTTGCTTTACATTATTCATAAGTTGTAGTTGGTTTTTTTTGCTTCAGGTAAAAGGGGATTTGGGTTACTGAGTGTGGCTTGGGGCTAGCTCTCTAACAAAGGCAACAGGCTATAATTTAAATCAGACTTCACTCTAGGGTTAGATATTAGTCTAGGGTAAAGGAGCAAACACGAAGTTGTCTGTCTATGTTTAATTGGAATTGTGTGTTTACACCTAATCAAGCAATTTTATACTCACACTCAGGTAGCATTTTTTTTTAATTTTTTGTTAATTGTTTCTGCTTGGATGCATGGTTATTAAAGTAAGAAAACATCTAAATAAAACTGATCTGTTTTAGAGGAGGGGTACTTCACGGGAGCACATTTCAGTTGTTTTGCAGCTGAATGTTTCCTACCTTTTTAAGAACACATGGACTGAAAAATAGCATGCATTTTCTATATGTTTTTTGAATACAACTACCCACTCAAGACATGGATGCCCAGAAGTTAATGGGGGAATATTTTAAAGAACAGACACAAATCCAGTAGGTTAGCCACTATGGTGCCTTTAGGTGTTTAACATTATCATCTTTGCTGCCAGTTGCTTGACTCGTTATTATTTCCCTGTGTTTTCGGTGTTTTTCCTGTTGCCAAGGCCACCAAATTATCCCACAGGGTTCATTAAAACGTAATTTAATCCCATCTAATCATTTAATCTAATCTTAGTTTCATAATAGTTTTATGTGGCCACGCCAGCTTCTTATTACAGAATCTCTTTCAAACACACTGGCAAGCAGCACACCATGAAACACACTGTTCTCACGACGAAATGTTGCCGATTATTTCTCTTATCACACGACTGCAATGGATGTTAGCAACGGTACGAATTGAGTTCACCTCTTCTCTGCAATCTTAGGGAAGAAATCAGTAGCAAGAAAGCATGTAATTGACAAAGTCACGTGTTCCCACTACGGGAACGGGCACAGCCAGCACAAGAGCGAATGAGAGCGAAGGAGAGAGAGAGAGCGAGAGAGAGAGAGAGTGAGAGAGAGAGCAGTACAGAGGTGGTGAGAGTAAGGAAGGGATTGAGGGGAAGAGAGAAAGACATGACAAAAATATCAAAAGGCAGAAAGCACGCCGTACCATGCGAGCGAAATTGTTGAGCGATGGGATCGAGGATGTCGGATTAATGGTGACTACCGCAGCCCGTTTTCGCAGAGGAAGCTTCTCTATTGCAACTTGGGCGCAGAGGGTCCGCGGGGAAACATGGCCGAAGGTTATTCTGCAATTATTTTCTATTTTTTGCTCTTAGTTTTTCTCTCTATCTGCTCACGCGAGAAGGGAGAAGAGGCAAGGTGCAACGTGATTATTGTTTGAAACCTCACGAGGGGGGAAAAACAAAACCAAAAAAAAAAAAAAAAAAAAAAAAAAAAAACACCTCCGACCTGAACCGCCTCTTGTCGACCACCGTATCTAACCATGTTTGGCTGCATTAATATTGCTCATTGTTAAGCGTACCTTTTATGCGATTGTGCGTAGTAGTAAAAGCTCGAGGAACCATGTGTACACCTGCCTTTTTCCTGTAGCATGCAACTCTACAGCAGGAACAGGGCTGTGGATGCACAACATAGCCTAAAAAATAAAAACAAAACAAAACAACAACAAAAAAAACTCGACAAGTTACACCGACTGTGCATACCTGTGCACGAAGCAGAGCACTAATCTGTCACGGAATAACAACTTTTTTGGGGGGCATGTTTGTAATTGCTGCACACCGGGTCATATCTCCACGCGCCCCGTTCGCTTATGATGTCGATTATGGTAGTATAGGAAATTTCTACCGGCCGTGAACTTCACATTGCAAGTAGAGGGGGTTCCCCCACGCTTCTTGGAGAAGTCTTTTTTTTCTTTTATAAAATATAACAGAACCTGTTAAACTTATACAAATCCGTGTGCGCGCAAATACCTCTCTCGTAGTGTGTGTCTCAGTCTTAAAAAAAAAAAAAAAAAAAAAAAAAAAAAACCACCTAAAATACGCTGCTTGTGTACCCGCTTGTTTCAGGAGGGCCGGGTAAAGGTGGCGGAGAAGACCTCGCCAAGTCCACCGAGCAGCAGGAGGACAGGTCTCGACCTCAGACCCTGTCCGGATCGGGCATCTGCAAATGGTTCAATGTCCGGATGGGCTTTGGATTTATCTCAATGACCAACAGTGAAGGGAGCCTCGTTGACCCCCCTCTGGATGTTTTCGTCCACCAAGTAAGTTGCCAAAACCCACAAACCACCCCGAGGAAAAAAACAAAAAAAACAACAAAAACATCTGCTTTGGGATGGTCGCCCTGGTCCGGATTTGCTTTTCAAAAGCGTGGAGAGGCGACGAGTGATCGATCGTTTTATTCCCCATGCCAAAATCTCACAGTATTACTTCAGGACCCATTTTGAAGCCCGCGGGCCCCCTTATTTCTCCACAGAGCACGAGTCGGTTGTTACATTGTATCATCCGGATGTTTTGCATTGCCCAACATGTTACTGTGTAATCACACGTTGTCCACGGGCTTGAAAAAACACGTTAAGTTTCTTTTTTGGGCCACATGCGAGCAGCTCTCCCTCCCTTGCTTCCCATGCCCTGCAAAGGGAAAGGAAGAAATGTTGTGTGGCTATGACACGGTTAGTTTCACACTTGGTCCTAATGGACAGCATAGCCAGCTAACATGTCGGCAAACGTGTTTTTAACAAGTCAAAACTTCGCTCGCTGACTTTGGCTTATGTTAAGAAGCAGCTGCTGTTTGTTTTGTGTGTTTTAAGGTGCACTTTATTGAAAAACAACATCTTCCTACATGACGCCAGGCCTGCCTTGTACCACATGTGTCTACTGTTGATTTATTGTGTATGGAGTTCATTTCAGATGCCTTGTTTTCGACTTGTTCCACAGCAAACAAAGAGCAGTGAGGTGCTCCCTTCTTTCAGCTCCCCTCTCCCTCATTAAATCGCCCCTTTTACGGTCCAATAAAGTGGTTTTAAAATCCTCAACAAGGAACCAGTGAGAGTGGCATTTTTGCCATTTCATTTGACACCCTCTCCTGTCTTTATTGTGGGTTCAGAGGATGTTGTGTTGAGCTGGTGCGTATTGGGGGTCAGATGTTAGCAGTAATGGAAAAAAGATGGCATTATTATTATTATTATTGTTGTTATGAATGTTGACAGGAGTTTTGAAAAACATGTTATAGCTTGCTGTGATGAAATTGGGTCTTGAAAGTCTTTTTAAGATCTGCCACATACACCTTACCTTTTAATTAGCCATTAGATAAAACTGAATGAAGTTAAAACTGTACTCAGATCTTTAAATGCAAATGTTTTCATGAAACACGTCTTGGTTTAATCAGTATTTTTTCTGGTAATTATTTTTTTTATTACTAATAATATAAGCAACACCTCTATTAGAAAAATCAAGTGTAGTAAAACTAGTTTCTTCCTATTGGTTGAATTAGCAGTGAATTAGTAGTGTTGCAGTTATATGTGGGACTTTAGTACATTTACTCAGTTACTTAGTATAGAAATCTGATCAGTTACATATATAATAACAAATACAGTCATTTAACAGGCAGGTGAGGCTCAGAAAATTGCATTGTTGTGGGATTGCATAATCAGTTTTTGATTGATGCCTTCTAATTAACACTCCAGCAACTGAAGGCACCACATCCATCCACATACTCCAGGCTCCTGTCTTCCTTGCTGGCCAAAGATGTTTTAGTGAGAGTGAAGGGAATTCTGGGAAAAAGCCTTAAGAGCTGAGTAAGAGTCAAATAAAGCCAGTCTGAATCAGCAGTTTGTAAACTGTTGGATGGCTGCTGTGCTGTATTGTTCCTTTTAGGGTTGCAGTGGTATGAAAACCAAAGATGATTATTTGTCACATTCAGTTCATTAGACCTTGTGGAGATTGATGCGTGCACATCCCTTTTTTGACTTGTCTGTCACAGTCTCCAGCTCATGTCACACTTCCATTTAAAACTATTCAATTATAAAAACCTGTTTTTTCAGCCAAGAAGGAGAAAGAAAAAATGACAACAAAAGGGTCATTTTAATGATTAAGTGAGACACAGGAAATAAAAGTGATCATTTGTGAGATTGTTTTGGTACCATTCTTGTGGTTTTCTACCGGGAGATGCATTTGTCTACATTCATAAAGCTCCACCTTAGTGTTTTGATAAAATTCACAGGGAGAAAAAAATGTTGCAAAAAGTCATATCATATTCTTTTTTTTTAATTGTTTTTTTTCCCCCTGAATGCATCTTGTACTTTCACACATGACAACAATGTACATTGTCTCTTTTTATAAGCACATTTACAAGAAAACAATGAATTATATGTTTACACTTGTGCATTTCCATAGCAGTGTTTCCAGCAATGTGTTTATAATAATACAACTGTCATTTAGCACAAAAGGAAGACAATATGCATTCATATGCACATCATCATACTGAATGTAAAACAGCCCATTTCTTTGCAAGGATTCGGATACACTCTCATTAAGTCAGTCACTCATTTTCTCTGCCTGCTCCTCCCTCTCCGTCTCTTCTGCCAGCAGCCCGAAGCTATTTGGATGATATTTCCAGGTGCAGAGGAAATGTTTAGATTTGGATAAATTGAATTAAAATCTGTCAGTTTATGCTCTAAACTGCAAAAGCATCTGAAATTTATATTTAGGAAACAGTCTAGAAGAAGAAATATTTGTTAGGATAAAAATATTTCATATCTGTGGCATGCTAACTAGCAGACTTACTAACAAAAAAAAGGCTAACTGTTATTTTATATAAAGAGATTTTGGCTTGACACAGATGTCTTGCAATATGTTCTGCATTTATGCTACATTGTTTCCTGCAAGTGAATTTAAAGGAAGAAGCAGCAGCAGAGGCATTGCAGATTTATTCCTGCAAACACTGACCCTATATGCATAAGAGAAAGAGGTAAGGACTGTGGGGAGGGGAAGAGGGAGCATGAGGACAAGAGGAAAGGGGGGAGAGAGGAGGAGTTTCCTCAGGAGAGGGAAAGAGGAGGGATGTGGGAAAAATAAGTGTGGGTGAGGGGTGGTGGCGCTGGATTGGGGAGGGAGGGTGCTAGCGGTGGTCGGGGAGGAAAAACATGAGTGAGAGGTTGGAAAAAGAGGAGCGGGGAGGTAAGAAAGGGAGGGTGAGTGTGTGAGTGAAGGTCCCTGCCCGACCACGAGTTCTCTTCCTGGGAGGCCTCCTCATCAGTGCTCCCATCTGATCACTTCCCTTTGGAAAGCAAGAAAGTCATTAAGCATCTTTACTTGCTGATACCTTTCATGATCTGTTTGCTAACTTCTTCTGTACCTGGGCTGAATTTTTGTGTGTGTGTGTTTATGCTGGCATATAGGGTGTGATTTCTCCTTGAGCATTTTTTTAAAAAGAGGAATTTCTTTAAAGACAAAAAGGCAGGAGGGCTGGGTGGGGTGATTGGGGTGTGGGGGGTTGCTTGCCCTTTGTCAGTGATCAGTTTAAAATCAGTTTGCTGCTGTTATTCTTCTGACGCTCCCAGAGTTTGTGTCCAATTTATGGAGCCCTTTCGAGTGGTTGTGTCCTTTCAGCTCTTAATCACCAGGTTGTTGATTTTTGCATGTAAACCGCTGCAAGACTTTTTACATTTTAAGTGTGTGAGCGTGCGCGCTGGAGAGAGTGTGTGTTTTGTGTAGTGAGGTTAAAGTGGGCCCCTAGTGAGATTAACCTCTGGTCCGTGTTACCGTTTGGCATGCAGGCCCCACCCATCTCTGCCTCCAGATAGCCGGTATCAGGCTTTGTGTCTCCTGCAGCCACACTACTCCATGCACTCACACCAACCACCAACCCACCCTTCTCTTCTGTACATCAAAAAAAGCAAGAGAAGAAGAAAGACTAGTCATGTGACTGCCTTTTATGGAGCTGGCCACATACAGCGGAGATGATTGGTAATTGGAATGGTGGCAGAGTAGAAAGCAGAGCCACAGTTCACGTAAAACACAGACAGTTGCAAGCTTGATTTGTGAAGGTAAAAGTACATTTTTGGCTGTGTTTGAAGCTTTTACATTTAATTGATCTAATTTAAAAAGAAAATCTAAATGAAAACAATTCAGCTAGGCTTTTTGTTCACTGTAATATTCTTTGGATTTCTTTTATATTTGTTAGATGAGATACTTGATGCACATTAAAAACGGAATTAGTTATTTCCAATTATTTTTGTGATAAGTTAAATGGCAGAATCATTTAGTTTTTTTTTTTAATCTTAAAAACATGCATCTAAGGATCTGTTTGGGATCAGCACTCATCAGATTTTCAGCTTAATATGGCAAAGAAATGATCAAATTTTAGAATTTTATATTAGAATTAATTTTACTTGAAAAACTACAGTATTAAAAATAAATAAGGACTTGAATAAAAGCATTAATTAACCAATTGTTTAATCTAACAATGATAACGGAAAAAATATTTTGAAGAGATTTAATCTTTTTAGTGTCCAAATGTGTTTGTAGAATTTGGAATATTAATAATTTGAAAAAAAGTCAAATTCTAAATCTCTCAGATTGGAAACATTGTTACTTTACAAGCTCAAATAAATAACCTCATAAGATTTGGTCTATAGTTGCAAAAATGCTGCAAAATCCCTTTATTTATTTTTTTTTATCACATTTTTATTAAGACAATGGCTTTTATCAATTTTTATATCTGAACAAATTACAGCTAATAATGCTTGCATATCCTGTGGGTTTAGTCAAATCTTGTGCTTAAAGAAAAAAACATTTAGCTTAATTCAAACCACATTCAGAAAAGATTTACATGAATTCTGTCACAAAAACATGATGAATCTGTGAAGAAAATAACTGTTTTAGGCAGTCATTATATGCAGTTATCATTCAGGGGGGAAATGATTTGGGGTGGCGAGTTGTCTGTCCTGAAAGGTTTCAGTTAGTAGCGGCTGTGGGTTTTATCACCAGTCACCTCACTGAGGTTCATTTCCCCTCTCATGCTGATAAATGTAGCTAGATGATCTACTGCTTCCTCCCCTAGATCAAATATTTGCCCCAGTCATAATCAGGGGTGTTGGATGTTGTTAATTTGAAGCAGGGGAAACATGAAGGCTTTTAAGTGTTTGATGGTGGTTGGGCAGGGTTCAGGGGTCAGGGCCACTAATGACAATGTGTTGAGGAAGGCTGGAGTATCAGCGTCATGAGAGCAGCTCTGTTGGTGGTTGTTCACGGGCATGTGTATGTGTGTTGTCTTTCCTTCATTTGGCTTTCTCCCTCCTTTCCTATTCTCTTTCCTTTTTATGTATTTATATAAATAATGTTGTGGATGCATCAGAGCTGATCTGACCCAGCTTTGTCCAGTTAGTGTTTCCTGTGTATAAAAAGCTACTTAGTGGCTCCCACCACATGGTGACCGCTAGTCCTCTCATGCTTACCTCAAGACAATCTCTGTTCTTTTAATCCAGTGCAAAATACCTCATGGGGCAACGATGATTTAATGCATCCCATAATTAGCCATTCCATAGCTGATGGTTGCCATGGAGATAGGCTGTTGGAGGACGGTGGGTCTTCTCATGCTTCCCCCATCCCCTCACGTTACTGCTTCCTGTATTGATTGCTGGGACTGGTGATGACGAAGGCCGCCTGATGAAAAGGAGGGCTATTTCTATCCAGGATGTCAGAGTGCATATTGATTGCTGGCTCCTTCCTACACACACACACTATCACATGTAGAACTGTAGAAGGATATTTATTCCTGGCAAGGAGGCTTGTAAGCATAACCAAACATTTAGGAGCATGTTGGTATCAGTTTTATCTTTTCCTTTTTTTTTTTTTCTTCTTATGATGACAGTAGCAGCTGGTGGCTCAGAGATTAAGTGCAGAGTGGTCTTCCAGTAAGGCAGGGGGTGGTGCTGCAATAGTTCTACCACTGACCCCAGGATTTTTACTGCTGACCTGTGAAGTTGCTGATCAAATGTGGGTTTTGTTCCCGTCCATTCCCCTCCCCTGCCCACCTCACGCACCCACTCCCTTTCCCAAATCCAGCCACTGATCAGAAGTTGCTCCTCCATTGGAGCTGAACAGAATGCGCTTTAGGCATTTCTAGATTCCCTCCCTTGTCCACCTCCCTGTGCTAAGCCACTCCCACATTCAGTATTCTCCCTCTCGCTCCGTCTCTTATGTCCTTCTTGGCGTTCTTGTGTTCCCTCTCTAGCCGGTCGTGCCCTCTCCTGACCTCTTTGGGTTAACTGAAACGGGTCAGGACACCCGCCAGGTCACTTAAGTAGAAGGAACTCCGATTCCAAGTTCTGATTTGTGTGTTGTTTTTTTTTTTTTTTTTTCTTTCTTCACACACTCACATATGCATACACCAGCTCAGAGGCACATACAGTCACACACGCTGCTCTTCATAAAGCAGTTGTTGAGACTGAGCTGTTGCGAGTGCGTGCTTCAGGACTCATCTTCGACATGAACACGGGTATGATGCCACTTCCTATATAAAGGAGATATATGTGTGTGTGTGTGTGTGTTTTCCTGCATTACTGCAGAACAAAAGAGGTTGTGTGGTTTCCTCACTGTTGCATTGTGGGAATTGAGGGGTTTGGAGAGGGGGTAGGACGCTGAGACAAGCCACTCAACTTTGACCTGGTGAGACAAGCTGCTTGTGATCTGAAGACAGGAGAGGAAGAGGAAACAATTTTGTGCCACAGTATAGAGACCCATCAATGATTATTCGTCATTATTCAGAATGGATTGCATTTTGTGGGGGAAGGGCACACAATTTTGTTTGTATTCTACAGATTTCTGCTGAAGGAAAACTTTTCAGTCATTTGAACTGTTTGTAGATGGTAATAATAAAATCAGACATTTTAATTAAATTGACCAGGGTTCAGAGCATTTCAAGTTGATTTAAAAACAAACAAACAAACAAAGTAGGTTTGATGTATGCACATCCCAGTGGTGCAGGTTAATAATTACTGAATATTAATTTCTGTTATTTTTTTGCTGCACAGCTACTTGAGATTGATCCTGACCGGCTGCATAAAGCTCAGTTTATGACTCACCCCATCGTCCCTTCTGTTTTATTCCCTCTTACATCTGCGGTGCAAAATCATTGCTTTCACACATTTCCATTCCCTGATTGTCTTCCATTACTCAAAGCCAAATCCAATATCTGAATCTCCAAAATGGATGAGTCCTCCATGAGCCATCGGCTAGCGGCCTTTGGTTCGACTCTGCAGCACCAGAGAGGGAATCCAAAAGAACATCAATAGAGTTTGATTGAGTTTTAAATAAAAATTACTTGGACTGAATATTTAATACTGTTTACTTTAATATGTTATAAATTGAAAGCTTGTGTATGGGGGGGGGGATTAGTCAGAATATCCTCAGATGTATTCGTTTCAGAGGGAAGTAAAAAAAAAATCAAATTTTTGTTATTCATTTTATGAAATGAAAAATATATTTTTTAAATTTTTAAAAGGCTTTTATTCGATATTTTGTGGTTTTTTAAATGAGTAAGAATTGATATTTGATTTGTTACTTAGCTGTTTGTAAGCCATGCTCGGAAAATCATACATTATCTACAACTAATAATGATAAAAAGAAAAATAAAGTTTATTTGTATTTTTTGCATTTAATAGAAATTTTCTGTCTCTTTTCATTTCGTTCCCCATTTTAAATAAATGCTTTTACAGAAAATAGGAAAATAAACTCAAAATCTACAGTAACACTCATTTACATTTGAGGTATATCTTTTATGTTTTTGTATATTAAATTGGTCATTACACCTAAAAGTTATTTTTCTCTAAAGTTGGGTTGAAAAAGTGCTAAAATTAATTTTTTAAACGGGATTGCATGAGACAGTACCTTTTTAAAATGATCTAAAATTCAAGCTAAAATGGATTTAGCGAATATAAGGATGAGACTTACTATTTAAATGGTTCTTTTCATATCTAAAATATGTTTTTGTGCATTTGGAAATGTTTGACTTGCTCCATAAAAATTAAAAGCTGTGATAAAGCAGAAGCCAGTTATTTATTTAGCAATAAGATTGTTTTGATGTTGTCCATTTGTCTGAGTTTAAAACGGTTTACAACTAAATAAAGACAATTATTTTCTTCAGATTTAGCAACTTTTTGCAACTAAAATTTTTTTAACATTTTTTTTAACAGCTGGATGATAAAGTTTTTTCCTCAAACATTTTTAAACTTATTCTCATCAAACTGAGTGAAAATAATTATTTTTGGTTTAGAAATGATTCTCCTGTATCTCATCTCATCTTTGTGTGCATTGACACTCATCTCTTTTCTTCATTTATGTCTTCAGAGCTCCTATAGAGCACGTTTAGCTTCCTGCAGCAGATTCAGAGAAGTGCTTCTGAAGATTTTCTTCCCTTTCATATTTTCACTCGCTATTCTTTTCTTTTCTTCTGGCTCCACAGCATTGTTGCTTTTACAGACATCCTACATGTTATCTATAAGTGTCGATGTTGAGCGAGCGTGCTGCATGATCATGTGGGTGTGTGTTTACCTATGCTGAGATCTGCAGGGCTCTTTGCGATTCATGAAGGTCATGGATACAGTGCCTATCAGCTGTCTGTTTTGTTGCGATCAACAAGACATAAATCCTTGTCCAGTGGCTGTGTAGTAACTAGATCAATAATTCCGATCATGTAGATAAGATGGATGGTAGATGTGTAAAAGGAAAATGATTGCATGATTGCACTCTTGTCTTTTGGCCCAGCAAAAGGTATAGGAAGTGGTGTCTCAGCAAATGTAGAGAATATACCAAGGACACTGTATGATAGGTCCCTCTGTGCACAAACTGTTATGACAGTTTGCAAAAACAACATCCAGGCGATCCACCATGTTTGAAATAATGTCTTTCTTTTTGCCTTCATTGTCTGTTACTGGATGTTATCTTCTGCGGGCAGCAGCACAGACAAGCCCCACAGTAAACCTTTGAGTGTTAATTAGTGTGGATCTTCTGTGAAACTTACTTGGGTGTGAAAAATGTTGAACAGGGAGCCGTTTACGCACAGACCTGCAATTGTGTTTTAGATTCACACTGATGGGTATGGACTTACATAAAACCGATGCTACAGTTTTATGCTATGCTGACAGAACGTGACACAGAGGTCCTAAATGTATTCAAACAGCCTTTCTGCTCAAGACAGAGGGTCTTCGCTTGCTGATTAAGCACTGAAAGTATAATGACCTTTATCAGATTCCTGCAGCCAGGTCTAAGAAAAAAACAAAAACAAAAAAACATCCAATGAAACTGGAAAATGTAAAAAGAATCTAGATACTGTGTATAAATCCCGTTTGTACTGCCTTTGTTTGTACTGTCCCCCCCACCAATTCCATCTAATTTAAGTTGGCTTAATTAACCTCACTCCTAACTTCAATCATGCCTAGAGCTTGTAACACATTTGGAAGTACTTGACTTTAATCTTTAATGCAAACTGCACATATTGCATTAAACCACAAACATCTGGTACTTGTTAAATGGATAATTGCTTTTTATTTATGCATTTTTAAAATATTTTTAATAATTGTTTTGATTCCCAACAGAGCAAACTGGTGATGGAGGGTTTCCGCAGCTTGAAAGAGGGTGAGCAGGTGGAGTTCACCTATAAAAAGTCCTGTAAGGGCCTGGAGTCCCTACGGGTTACCGGACCTGGTGGAGGACCCTGTGCAGGCAGTGAAAGGAGACCTAAAGGGAAGGTCCCACTCCAGAAACGTAAACCAAAGGGAGACCGGTGAGTGTCATTAAGATTTTTAAATATGAAAATGGAAAAAAACGAACAAGAAAAAGGATTATATAAAATGATGCTGGCTTATCCAAATAGACATATTTAATACAATCTGAATGAATATAAGAGCTCATAGTTTGCTTTCTGAAATCAGAGCTGCCCTTTATTCAAAGGAAATGTGCCGTATATGTACATCTCACAGCAGTGAGTGGGCTGAGATTATAGATTAAATCTATTCAATCTTTTCCAGAACATGCCTGTTGCCATGGTTATTGTGCACCACAATACTTAATTGAATAAGGCACTTTGCCTGTCATTGCTGCTATTTTATGTCAATTCACCAGCTTTTACAGTGCATAGATGACAGGTGTAGGTTGGACTTGCATGCATTTCAATGCCGCAGTAGCTCAACCAGTTGTTTTGTCCTCAGTGAAACCCTGAAGGGTGCTTTGCTAAATTCAGTCAGAGGCAGCCATATGGAGCTCCTTGAAAACACCTGGTGGTTGAAGCAGAAAAGGCTGGTTTTTGCCTTCATTTGATGTGCAACAAACCCTGCCAGGTAGAGCTGCTTAAATACTGAGGTTAAAATGCATCACATTATTTCAAGGCTACATTTACATTAGAAAGTCCAGTTCTGTCACTCTTTATGTAGCTGTGGCACACCTGCCTAAGTGGAACAGCACTGCGCTGTCCACAGCACAGCTCTTTTTTTAAATGTGAAAACAAAAGCTTTTGTTGGAAAGGAGGAAACATTATCTGAGAGGAGGCTCCCTGATTGTTTTACACAGCTGAATAATTCAGTTTATTTGGGATAATTGATACAGTGTAAGGTCAAGTGTCTAACTTCTACCAAGGTGGTAGCAAAGCGGTGTTGGATTCAGAGATGGCAGGTGGATGGCTGTGATGTCATTGTCTGTGTGAGCGTGCTCAGTGTCAGCAGCTCTTCTGGCTGTTAGGCTGCTCTGACCTCTGCTGGTTACTCAACTGCCTTGTCCTCGTCCGAGCTGCCAATCTGAGAAACTGTTCACTGTAAGATCAGTGGGAAATATGAAGCGTTTGCAAAAATAATGGCTGCAGATGTTAAACCCAAAACAGCAGAGAGCTGGGTATTTATTTCTAGTTATTTAAAGAAATGTTAATTTAAAAATCTGTTTTCATTGATTACTTGATTCTTGATTATCAAACACTCTCAGCTCTAATTTATCCGAGTTGTTTTTACTATTAATTCATTATGTATTTACACAATAACATTTAAAACCATTTTTAAGAATATAATATTGTATTTTAAAAAGTCATAAATGTATGAAAGTTAGTTGTCCAAATATTTAGAAGTATGAACAACTTACTGCACAATGCTGAAAAACAAGTGTAAACAGTTTTTATTGATTATCTGTTAATTGCTTATTTTGCTTTTTTTCTGCACAGCTTTAACCTCTTTTTTTCTTATTTAAAAAGTAAACATTTATTTTTCTTTTTTGAAGTTTTTACTTTATTTTATTAAACTGAAAGTATTTGAAAAGTAGTTTATAAACTAAAATAATTGTTTAAACTAATATGGTTCCCTAGATAAATTGAATGATAAATGAATTTTGATTAAGTATTTTAAAAGATCATTTACAGTTTAATGATTATAAAATTAAATAAAATAAAAAAATGTGTTTTTTCACACTGCTACAATTATTATTCCATTCTCATTGTTCCATTAAATGTACATATGTTTTAGTTTATTTTATATTCTAAGATGAGACAGATGGATGTCACAGAACATAAAGGTAATTAAGTTTGTGTACAGAGGACAGAAACACAGTTTTATATAAAAACGTGCCATGATTTTCTTTCTCATTTGGTGGTAGCAGTTTACAGATTGACTAACAATGTTTCCTGCTTTGCTCCTGTTACTTCTACTTCATCCATAAAATATTGCTTACTATGTAATTGTTTATATTGGTATGGGAGCAAATCTCATAATGAGTGTTTCATCTGTTTAAATAAGAAATGATAAATTATTAACACCAGAATAACAATAAACACGTCAAAGTAATATTTCAATGCTAAAAAAATGTGGCAAAAACAAGTGACAACTTTGTGACAGAAAGTCTTTCTGCTTTATCTTTGCATTTTTTATTTCATTTTTGCTGCTTGGACTCTTATGCTTCCTGTCAAATGTAATAACATAAGTCAGTGACTCAAGTTTGATCCACAGCAATATCATATGTCATACTTCCACCTAGTGGTGAACTGTTGTCGGGGCAGGCATGTCATCTCAGCAGTGTGGATGCAGTGCTGTAATGAGGATAGTCTTTTTTTATGAGCATTGCTAATGAAAGTGTTTTAATTTATTAAACATCTGTATAGATTATTAAAAAAAATCTCTGTCTAATATTCTGTGAAACATAGACATACTGTAAGGAAAGTCTATGCTTTTTTTTTTTTTTTTTTTTTTTAGGTGTATATTTTTTCATGATCATGTTTGTTCTCCATTTTCTGCAGCTGTTATAACTGTGGAGGTCTGGATCACCATGCCAAGGAGTGTGGCCTGCCCCCCCAGCCAAAGAAATGCCACTACTGCCAGAGCATCACGCACATGGTGGCTCAGTGTCCCCACAAGGCGCTGGCGCCCGCTACAGGCTCTCAGGACCAACATGCGTCTACCTCGGCCTTCAGTCCAGGGACCGGGCCCTACCTCTGCCTCCCAGAGGAGGAGGAGCGCTCTGGCTCGTCTCCCCTGGAGGGCTCCTCCTCTTCCCCTGAGGAGCCCCACACACAGCGCAGCTCCCGGACGCAGAAATGGAGGAAATCCTGAAAATAGTCCTTAGAGGTGAACCTTTCACCAGTTTAAACCTCTGACCCTCGTGTTTCTCTTCAATCAAGGTTACCTGAAGCCCAACCCCCCTCCTTCCCCCTCATCTACCTCACACCTGTGGAAAAAAATGGGAGGTCTCATTTCCTTTACTTTATTTAGGTATTTTTCAAACCAGCGCAGCTATGGCAACGATCAATGGGGTACGGACATGCGTGAATGTGTATGATTGACTTGCAGTCATCTGGTGCAGCTATGGCAACCGCTGCTAGAGTAGTGACTGTTTTTCTTTCAATCTGTGCAGCTCAGCAGTGAAACAATGTGGTATGAGTCAAGCTTCGACTGGTTTGTTGTGGCGTTATTAATTTTTTCCTTAGTTTGTTCCCGTTGGACCTAAGTTGTGGCCATTTTGAATGCCTTTTTTTCTACATATGTTGCTGATTTGAAGCCACAGATTTGTATCCCATAGGCACAGTCATTCCAAAAAGTCATGATTGCATCTTTGTAGCACACACGGTAGCACATTTTAAGAAGGATTAGAGGAAAACTCTTAAGAGCTTGAGACCCTCTAAGTGATAATCCAGACCCCCAGGGTTGTTAGCTTTGCTTCTAAAGATCTTTTGGGGAAACTTAATGGGTTCCAGAGGGAATTTTTAAAAAGCCAGTGAGCTGTCAGAGTACGTTCTCTATAATTTTGAAACACTTAAAACATACCTCTTACATGACATAGACTGGACCAACCGATTGTCAAAGTGCAAGACTGAGAGAGAATGAAAACGTGTGTGCTTGTACTGTGTGTGTTATGCATGCTCCAAAAGAAATCAAAACTGAAAGACTGGAGCACCTCAACTTCAGGTGCAAATCATCGATATAACCCCCCCCCCCACCCCCCCAGTTTCCTTTTATCATAATAGGTAGACACATCTTATATAAGATGTCATATAATCCATTTAGATAATAGTTTAGATTCAAAGTAATGATCTGATCATTAGACACTCATTTTGGTTGTTGTATAATTATTAGTTGAAAATAGTCATTTAATATATATGTAAAGTTGCAAAATATAATTAAATTCTATTAACTTTAAGTAATGCATATATAAGGAATTAGCTCTGACATAGGTGCATAGCCCTGTTTACATGCATGGGATACTTTATTGGTGCGTGAAAACTCTCCCTCTATTTAACTGTTTTCATTTAAGAAATAGTAATCTCACTTAAAAAAGAAACAAACAAAAGAAAACCCAGTTCAGTTAGTCCATATATACTCAGACACAGCACAAAAACTCACCTGATAGCTGTAGTATCAGACCATTACAATATCATCATAGCTGCTTTACTTACTTAATACCTCAGTAGTTCTTCCTTAGGGAAGTGAATGTTTTTCCTAGCTGCGTTTTAGAAGAACTGAACCACATGTTCCTTCTCCATCTGTGCCTATCATTTGTCCATCAGCACCAGCCAGGTAATACTCGCTCCTCTTTGGGATGAGATGATGTCGCTGCTGCTTTAGACTTTAGAAAGAGGTAGAGGTAAATAGATGGAGTGTGTCACTTTTGGTATAACTTGAATCCCAAGCATGGCTTTAGTGGCACTTATTGAGACCTAACAACTCTTCTCTGACCATACTGAATGTGAAAAGAGCTTATCTGAAGTCGACTCCTCACAAAGTTCATGTCGGGTCGCTTTGGAGTTGTATCTTAGTGTTCTGACAAATCAAATAACTTTGTATGATTATATCAAAATGGCTTGTGTGTGTTTTTAAAAGCTCTAAGTAGACAACCAACTTTTTTTGGTATGTTTCTGTACCAAAGAGTTTGGCTTTATTTCCTGAAGACTTGCTGAAGTTCTTGCTTTCCTTGCTCTTTCAGAACAATGCTGAAAGTGCAATAGTTTTTTTTCTTTAAAAAAAAAAAAAAAAGGTAATGTGCAGCTTTTTGAATGTGTGTGTGTGTGTGTGTGTGTGCGATAAAAATCAAATCTCAACAGTGCAGCATGACAGAAAAAAAAGTGAATGACCAAACCACAGAAGGAGCACAGCCCATGCTCAGATCTCTATGGAAACATCTTTTTGTATGATGTATTTTTACATTTTTACACACAATTCCTCTCAGGATGATGAACTGTTCTCAGGGAATTAACCAAAAACAAAACAAAACAAAAAAAAGTATATTATTCTTTTGGGAATCATCCACTGACTGACTCAAGGTTAAATGAAACTCTAAGCAATGTTGAAAAGCCGTATGTAACCGATACATGTACTGATATTAGCAACTACCTCTTGAGTTATACATACTTGTGCATTTCTGTTTGTATTTTTATTTTTTTTTCTTTTGGATGAGCTGTATGATTAACTTTAGATCTGTATTATACTGAGGTGTTGTGTTGAGACATTCCCTGGTGTTGCCACAGACCTGGTCTTCCTTCCCAGATTTAATTTTTTTTCTTTCCGTTTCTTTTACTGTAAAACTATTTTTCTGATTTATTTGAATTTTTTTGGGTTTACAGCAAAAGCCTACCTCATTTACTATTCCTCCACAAGCCCCTTACCTCCACTAGTCTGTCCTTTCCATGCAGTTCTGTAAATTGTCCCTTGTCACCCTAGTGTCACACAACAATTTCAGCAAAATCAGCTCTGAAGTCACTTGTTTCTCCATTGATTACTGTCAGAATCCTTTTTGTGGCTTTTAAACAAGGTTTCACAATATTTCACATCCAAGGTGAAGTTTTTCTGCCAGCTCTGTTACACAGACAGTAAACACTCGTTACTTAGCTGCACACAGCCAGTAAGTTTACCTCAGTTTGTTGGGCTAGCTATAGATATGTTAGTTAAAAAATATTTTATGGTCATGTGAACACTTTTTGAAAATACAGACTGTTGTTTTGACTTCGTATTTTATCGTAACAGTTTTTGTAACCACTTGATATGAGTCGCCTAAGGTGAAGAAGAATAGGTTAGCACTCGAGCAAGGAGTGCCTATCTCTGTTCTGTCTGACCTGTAACCAAATGAAATCTTCTTTTTGGACTTCATTATAATGGCCTTAGTCAGCCATTTCTTTTTTTTTTTTTTTTTTTTTTTTACAGCTTAAGATAATCAGAAGTGGTGTGGCTCGGAGATAATGCTCCTTCTTGGTGCAAACTACATTTGTAGTTTAGGAAGACATTGTTAACAGCTACCATGAAAATCTGTAGATTTTTTTTTTTTTAAACTAATGGTGATATTGTATATCAGACGTTCGTAAAAAAAATATTTATGAAGAAAAATATTGTCATCAGTATGTTCCTAAAATAAGTAACAAGAGATTAAAGATCAGTTTTGCATATGACTGAAGTATTACATTTCAAACGTGACAGTTGGGCCAACCTGTGCAACAGAAAACTTGCTGATGTCAATTAAGATCAAAAAGATTAACCGTTAAAAATAGTATTAGTAGTATTAGTATATATATATATATTTTATTCCAATCAATGTAACTACTGATTGATCTGTTTCATGTATCGTTCAGTATTTGACACCACCAATCGACAAATCACATCATTCTAAAGCTTATCAAGGCAAGGCAACATATTGTAGAAGAAATTGGTTCAAACCCTATTTGACTGAATTTGAATGACATTTCCAATTGTCTTAACATTTAAATCCCAAAAATGTGTGTCAAAGCAATAAACAGTGTCACCCCAGCTGTCTTAAAAAATGTTAAGGATTATACCAATCATGAATGTACCAGTTGTCTCAGCAGAAAGGGAATAATATTTTATCATCTTCAATTTTCAGCCACAAAAAAGGACATGAACCCAAACAACAAGGAAGCAAATTTGACTGATTTGAATCAAACCAGATTTTTATATGTAATTTTGAGGTTGAATTTTTCTCCTGGCATGCCTCACATGTGTCTACCAACAATAAAATGTCACATGATGAACTTCACCTACTATGTGGTATAATGAATTATAAAGAAATTACTTGAATAATTCTGTGCTTGCAAAATAAATTTATTTGGGATAAATCAGAATTGTTTAAATAGCAACCTCTGTTTTATTTTTTAATTAGCCTGTGTAATAGAGATTATGTAAAACCATCAAAGTTAAAATGACAATGTATTTACGTTTTCCTTTTTTTTGTTTGTTTTTTGTTTTTGCCTCAGGTCAAAAAAGTCTGTTGATACATTTGTGCAAATGGCATTTGGGGGGGGAACTAACAAAAAGAAAACAACAACCAATAAAAATAAATAAAATTTTGCTCAGCATTTTGGGAAATTAACTGATTTATTCTCAGATAATGACTTGACCAGCTAACAAGATCAAAACCTTTCAAGCTTGCTCGCACCCATTAAGATTGCCGCTAGCAACCACTTTTTAACTCTGTAGAAAGCAACAGCTCCTCAAAGGTTTTTTAAATAAATCACTTTGTCTGTTGAATGGAAAACATGTTCCACTTTTTCCACTTGTTTTCTTTTGATAGAGTTCTTCTTCCACTATCCAGTCTTTCCTCCAGGCCAAGCTAAGCTAAGCTAATCGTCTGATATTAAGATGGAAGTTGCATTCAAAAAGGTTGTGCCCCAAGTCAAACATTTCTGTAAATCCATTCTAGTACTAGGTTAACAATGTTTGCTTGGCCTATACTTAACTACTTCTGTATGCTAAGTACAGACTGCTGCTAGCATTATATATTAGCATATTTCCCAATATGTTGAAGCAAAGTTTTCAGCTTTGTGGAACTTTGTGATGTGATGTAGTTGGATTTAAAAGATGACTACCCTTTGAGGCTTTTCCACCATTTTAAAATTTCAAAGGAAGAGGAAGTTATGAGTTATCCATCAAGGTATGGATGCTAATTTGGTTAGAATTAGCAACTAAATAGAATGTAAAATAATCAAAGAAAAAGTGTTATTGTTTTTCATGCTAAATGAAACCATATTCACCTAGCTGAAAAACTAAACAAAAATTAGAATTATATGAGTATTACATGTCAAAAACTAGCAAAAAGTTGAATTATCCTGAATGAATCCACAGCCTGTGGAGACAGACAGAATGTACTATGCCATGATCCTAGGCAGGGAAACGTCAGCAGTCAGTCTCGCTGCTCTCTCATGTCATTATTAAGGAGATGATTGCAGATAAACTGAAGTTCACATACCTCAACTGTTGCCTTGACAGCTGCTCTGTGCTTTGCCTTGACTGAAGAAACAATGTGCTGTAGAAGATGATTTATTTTTTCATGTTTTTTTTTAACTCTACAGTATCATGTCAGATTCAGAAGTGTTGATGGACATTAAGTCGTACCGGAACATTGAATCTCCTGAGGACCTATAAATTCAACCAAGTGCAAATACTTTCTTGTATTGATGAGTAACCTCACATTTTCAATGTTTGTTTATGTTTTTACTTTACATTTTGGCCAGAGAAAGTCTTGTGTGCTCCCTTTTTCTGGAGTACATATAGAGCCAAGCACTGATTGCTTTTGAATGGAGAAAATGTTCTTCTATGTGCATATCACTTATTATTTTAGCCTCAATACAAGTGTATTGCCTTTTTTTTTATCTCTGTGAATCCTAGATAGGATTATTAAAATATGTCTTAAATGTCTCACTTGATTGGAAAATAAACTTATTATATTCACATTCAAGTATGTATAATTGCTGCTAGATATTGAACTAGTTATCACTTTGATGTTATGTGGTTCAGATTGAAATTTTCAACCTCATCCCCATTTATACCCTCACACACATTATCCCTTTAAGGCCTGACCCATGAAAAAATGGTAAGAAAAGTACATTTCTTTGACTATGAGGACTTTATTTGGCCTTTTAACAACATGTAACAAAACAATTAACAATTTTGTTTTAGGGGATATCATTGATTACCAGGTGATATTTAAAAAATATAGTGGAGTTTTCTACTTTTGGGTATCTATTAGGGGACAGAAAACAAGTATCAGATTGTGTTCAACAGGATTTTGAGCAAAGCTCTTTACCATAAAGTGATGTAAAATGTCTCACAAACTATGTATAAAATATGTCAGATTGGGCTCTTATGGGTAATGTTGCCAAATGTTTGTGGTCAAGTGAAAATCTGAGGATTAACACCTTTAAGTGAACTTAACCATGAGAACTACAAGTCAAATTCTTCAAGCAGTTACAGTTCCTGAAAAGCTTGCATACAATAAATCTGATATAAAGATCTAAAGACAAATTTTCTGTATATTGCCAATGGCAGACAAAAAATTGTGATGACATTAAAACAATTGCTACTGTGACAATCTGAAAAGAACTATTTCAGCCTTTTATTTTTATTTTTTGTCTTTTAATACCTGTTGAAGTTTTTTTTTAATGGGATAACAAAGAAGTATAAGTGTAAACAAATGGGAAAATATATGTTTGAATTAAAAAAAAAAATCTAATTCTATATTGACATAAAACTTGAGCACCCTGTGTCCTGTTGCTGTTAATAAAACATGAACTGATCTCCAAACTGCATAAAATAAAAATCAAAATTTATTTAAAATTTTTTTGGGAGGATTGTTTTTCTTATTCAAAAAACTTATACAAAAGTTTGGGAATTTACATTGTATTTACATCTCATTTGGTAAGTACAAGACAGACGTTCACAAGTTCTTTTTTGCAACTCCAAGTCAAGTCTCGTGGCTCAAGTGCAAGTCAAGTCGCAAGTCACTTGTAGTTGTAAAAGTAATCTGCTTTGCAATGCCTGCTGTCTGGTCTGCTTAGAAGACTGCATTATAATATGCAAGGAATGTAAAATCCAGACTCAGCCTTTATCTACCAGCATTTAATAACTGCACTAATCTTGACCCCCCCTGAATCTAGAGAGGAGGGCCATTATGATGCACTTTAGTGCAGGATCACCAACTGTCCTGCAGGTTTTAGATGTTTCCTTGCAGCAACACACCTCATCCAAATGACAACTTATTGTCAAGTTCTACACAAACCTCTTAATGACCTTAATTTGATTCAAGTGTATTGCAACACATAGACATGTAAAACCTGCACGACGGTGGCTCAACATTTTGAGTGATCCCTACACTAGTGGACCAGAAAAATCGCAATATGTTTTTTTAAAGGGCTTGAAATAACTGCGAGATAAGAACAGAAAATATTCATTTACAACTTAAAAAAAAAAAGAAAAGAAAAAATTCTCAATATTTTAATTAATGCACATCCAGTACTTGCAGACCTAATAAATATTTCTTACTTTACTAAATTATCAACAAGTGTACTTGTCTAAAAAACACAGCCAGTAAAACCACATTATTTATAGTGAGTCTCACCCCAGTTTGGTCCAAGTTTAATGTTATCATGACAAAGTCACAGTTTATGGAAACTGTGTTCAGTAAATGGCTCATTCAGTCAGTGGAACCAGTCTGATGGAGTTAATAGTGTTTTAGTACAAATGAAGTGTATGCTGACATTTACACAGCTGTAACTCTAAGCTTGTTGCTAACATAGATGCTAACATTAGCTTTCATATTACAGTGACCAACCTCTCCAGGTGTGTTTTATGGTGGATGAAGGTGGATGTGGTGGATCCAGCATCTTGGATTTTTATATTGCAAACATTCCAGTTTGCTACTCTTATACTGGTCCCATTTTATTAAGTTTGTAGTTCCCAAAAGTTAAAATGATGCTGCAGCAACATTTGCGTTCACCAGTGCTGTACAAAGAATATTTTGACTGATGTGCATGCTGTTGCATCTGTGTGACATTATGCCAGTGTTACATCTGGAGAAATAACAGCAGACAGTAGATCGAACAAAGAGAAGATCATGAAAAAATAAAAATAATAGCATAATAATAATAAATTAAAGCCGCAAGCGGCATCCATTGGGTCCGAGCTTCATGGCCCCCGACACCCGTCTCATACACCTTTTTCTAGCATGTTAGCTAGCCTGCTAACATGCTATGTAACATGGTAAAATGTCCAGCTGAAATCTGAAATGTTGATATACGTAGTTAGCATTTTTTGCTAGCATGCTAATATTGCCAGCTAACATGCTATGTTGCCATGGCAACAGGTGTTGTAATGTGTTAAGGACCCAACAAGTATGAATACTGTCAACTTTGGTGCAGATCCCATGTATTTCTATGGAGATATGAGCAAACCATTTTTCATGGCGAGAAGGCTTTTTTCCGTCGGTTGCCACGGTATCACGCTTGGTTCTATTAGAAAGATTTGAATAGTGTTTGGTCCCCAACTTGTCAGGAAGCTTCCCACCAAGTTTGGAGTCTCTCGCACGAATCCCCTTAGACTAGTTCGTTCAAATACGATGCGTATAAAGTGAAAAAAATGGGGAATAAATGGACGTAAACTCCAAGATGGCGGGCACCGTGTTGCCATGGATTGACTTTTTTGCTCGACTTGGGGTGTTACATGTATGTGCCAAGTTTTGTCTTCATACGTCAAAGTAGACGTTCAGGACCCCATTAATTTTGGGATTTTTTTGGTGTCTAGGTGGCGCTGTTGAGCCACTTTTGCATTGAAGTCTATGCAGACCTTAGAATATCGAAATGTTCGCCGGCCTTGATGTGTGTGCCCAATTTCACAACTTTTCATGGGTGTTTAGGGGGTCATATTTGGGCTCAAAGTGCTTAGAAGGAGGAGGAGGAGGAGGAGGAGGAGGAGGAGACTAAACATTTCAGGAACAATAGGGTCCTCCCATACTTCGTATGGCTCGGACCCTAATAATAAAAAAGAATGTTCACAAGGCTCAAATCGCGAGTCATTGGAAATTCATCTTAAGTGTGACTCGAGTCTGAGTCCTTGACACAAGTCCCTATTTCTGGTACAAGACTTGGATCACAGCACTGTGCAGAAGTTTTTAACCATTCCTCATTTCTTTGCGTATTCTCAGGAAAATGGGAAACTGGTGCAATGATTTGTTAAAACATTTTCCAATTCATTCCATTGCTTACAGGTAAAACTGCTTTTTTCTTTTTGCTCAACAGAGCCTGAAACCTAATATACAAGCTTTTTTCTAATTTCTTTAAGTAGTCTTCAGGAATAGTTCTCCAGCATACATGCGCAGAGGGGACCCTTGATGCCCAAAGAGCCCTTTTGTCCACTTTTTTTTCTGCATTTGTGTTGAGTGAAAGTCTGTGGGTGTGGCCCAAAATAACAAATAAAACAGAATAATAATAATTTAGATCTTCCTTCGGTAGGTCATATGATCCACACAAACGTGCATTAACTGCCCTGATGTGCCCAGATGTGCCCTCCAGCAGTGAAGCAGCTATAGATGGTAGTTGAGAAACCAAGGGAGGGTAGCAACTGGTCCGGTGAGGTTTTGCAGATGTATTTACTTGTGAATTCTTGCAATATGACTGAAGTGAAGTGAGCATCCCGTGTGTGTGTGTGTCTGACTCTGGACGCACCTCTCATAAGTTATAGCTGCAACTTAACCCCACAGTGTGCTGAGAAGAAAAGTATGTCAAGACTCTTTTTGTTTCTATATGAAGAGCCCACTGCTAAAAGTGCCCAAGTCACTCTTTTGTCAGTTTCAAGTTCTCTGTCCTCGATGCATATATCAGTACCAATTTTTTACCGAGCAACCAATTCTTTTCTGGAAAAAAAAGTGCCTATGTCCTATTTCAGAGTAATGGGTTTGACTAGGATCCTCTATTGTTAAGCCTATAAATACTATAGTCCTGTAATTAGGACATGCGATTTATATCAAATAAGTAATGCTAGTCAGTGGAAGGTAGAAAATTTGTGTGAATGCTGGGCATTCATACTATTATGGTACTTTTCTTTATGTTACTTATTCACCTACTATGTTGTAACTGTAAATAAATTTGTCTTTTAATCTGAAATCCAGCTATATATGTAGGACTAATATTATGGGTAAAACAATTTATAGTTTTACTCTGAGGGTTAGGGTAGGCCTGTGCTTTATTTCTCTGAACTTGTGAAGCAGTCATTTTCTAAACTTGGAATAAATGGGTTTTTTGAAATTAGATTTTTCAAGTGAACAGATATCTGTTTAACATAATGTTTAGACTAAGTGTGAACAACAGTTGTTCTATCAATTAAGCTATAGGTTAACCCTAATACTATGTTGTATTTCCAAAAATGAAACAACTGAATCCATGTATTAAGTGCAGCTGGTCACAGTGAAAGGACAAGAGCTGTCATTTAATCTGTCAGATCTTTTAGATACTTTCATACTGACCTGTAATTCTGCTTGATTTTTTTTTCTCAAAGTGCACCAGATTGATGCTTTTAAATTTAAAATTTTCAAGATTTTCTTCTGGAGGAGCATGCCTCCAAACCCTCTTAGAGGGGTTGTATCCTTCTCACCTTTTTCACCCCTTTTTCTATGGAGACAATTCCTAATGAGACTTCTGTGAACAGTAAATAGATGGATCAATTTAAGAGCAGTTTACCTGGAATATACACTGTTTGGTCAAATAAAAGTACAAAGTAAGAGTACAAATCAAAAATATTTGTACAAAACAAATATATTTACTGAGGAAATTCGAGCGATTCTGGATGGTTATTGTGTATTTGACTGTCTAAATTAAAGAAAGAAGGCACACGAACAGGGAATGGGTTTTTACCGATTTCCAGTGAAGAAGCACAAGCGAACAGCCTGGATTTGTGTGATCTGCTGGGCAAAATTGCCTTGGCAGTGCTGACTTAGTTTCCGTTTGTCCGTGTAATGTCATTAAAGACGTGGATGGAGAATCCTTTGGCCAGCTTATTACCCCAGCCAGGTATCTGATCAGGGCATAGCTTCTAATTGCCCCAGATCTCGTTGTTACCATTGAGCTACTTCTCAGTACTTGCCTTACTCTTGCATATACTGGACTGTTACAGCTTTCATTTGGCTTCTTCATGGTTGCCATTCGCCAGTGGTATGCCAAGGTACTTGTAGCTCTCCTCAACCTCTGCTATTCTGCCCACTGGCAGGACAATGCTGTTTGTATGAACTACCTTCCCTCTCTTTCTTACCATTCGGCCACATTTCTCCAGTCCAAATAACATTCTGATGTCCCTGCCGTAGATCCTGGTGGTGTGGATCAGCGAGTCAATGTACATGCAATCTTAGTGTACAGATTGATGTCATCCATGTAGAGGAGGTGACTGATAGTGGCCCCACTAGTCAGTATCCATAGCCTGTCTTGTTGATTAATTGACTCAGGTCTATGAAGAACAGCAGCAGGGATAGATCATCTTCTTGGTACATGCAACATTTGATGGAGACTATTGCAATTGTCTCGAATTTGGCCACAAGGGTGGTCTGCCACAGCCTTATTTAGTTTGCAATGAAGGCTCTTAGAGTTTTGTTGACATTGTACAGCTTCAGGCATTCCAGGATCCATGTATATGGCACTGAGTCATAAGCTTTCTGGTAATCAGTCCAGGCAGTGCACATGTTTGTCTGTCTGGTTGTACAGTCTCAGGCGACAGTTCTATCAGCTGGTGTTTGGCTCTCCTGGTACCTTTACCAATACCTTTCTGTGCCACTGTGAAGTATTGATCCATGTGCCCACTTATTTTAGCCATTATGATGCCTAGCAGGAGCTTCCATGCTGTGGTGAGACAGGTTATCGGCCGTAGAATCGGTAGTTAAATGGGACTATTCCCTTCTGGGGATCTTTTAGAATCAGAACTGTTTGCCCTTTAGTCAGCCCATGGGTACTATCTCTCAGCAGTTGGTTCATCTGTGCTGCGAAATGGACTTTTCATGGAGAGAAGTCAGCTTCTTTAACCATAGGTGTGGATCATGTCTGGGCCAGGTGCTGTCAAGTTCTTCATACCTGAGACTATTTGTTGGATGTTTGCCATTGTGATGGTTACTGGACTTTGTCTAGGTAGGATGCTGTGGTCTGCTCTCAGATCGTTTAACCACTGTGCTTCACTGTTATGTGATGCTTCCTTCTCTCATATGCCTTTCCAGTATTGTTCAGTCTCCAGCCTTGGTGGGTTAGCATGTGTGGTATTACCCTGCCACTGGTAGTACACTTTAGCTGGGTTAGTCGTGAACAGCTGGTTCATTTTCCAGTCCTCTATTTCTCTTGTGTATCTCAGTCATGCAGCCAATGCTTGGAGTCTTTGTTTTGCAGTTTCCCAAGCCTCAGGTATGGACATCACTCTTGGTGTGCATGTAGATGTCCAGGAGATTTTTGATGCTGGTATCTCCAATCATCTGCCTGTTTTACTTAAGTTTGATTCTGCGCTTCCCTCTGTGGAGTTACAGCAGCATGGAAACGTTGACCAGCTCCTGGAGGATTTCAGCTCTGTGTGTTTGGATATTTTAGAGGCTCTTGCCCCTGTCAAGACTAAAAGCTGTAAATCGGCTGCAGAGCCGTGGCTCAACAAACACACTTGTGCTCTCAGATGCATCACTCGGCGCGCTGAGAGAAAATGGAAGAACAGGCTTCATGTGTCTTTGGAGATGTTAAAAAATGTTTTAACTAAATAACAGGCTGTTGTAAAAAAATGCCAAGACCCAATTTATCTCTAACTTAGTTTCTGTAAATATTATCAAGCCTCAAATTCTTTTTAATTCTTTGAATTCTCTTTTGAATCCGTATGAAAATCTAAAGAATTGTTTGCGGGCCGTGAAAACATGGACGGAGATGAATTTCCTGTGTATAAATGAAAATAAAACAGAGGTTATCACTTTTGGGAAAACTGACCTGCTAGCAGGATGCAGCAGTGCTGTTGGCTCTCTGGACTCATTTACCCATCCTTTTTCTTAAAAATCTTGGGGTTTTATTTGATTTTAACCTCAAATGTGACAGGCAGGTCTGTGCAGTAGTCCAGTCTAGTTTTTATCACTTGAGGCTTATTAACAAAAGCAAGCCTTATCTTCCTTGTGATGCCCTAGAAATGATCATTCACGCTTTTATCATTTCTAGACAGGACTACTGCAACTCCCTTTATTTTGGAATTGACCAGTCTCTCCTCCACCATCTACAGCTGATCCAGAACTATCCCAATCTTATTCAGTCTCTATGTCAATAATTTACCAAATGTTTGTTCAAATATCAAAATGCAATTATATGCAGATGATACAGTGCAATGCCAACAATGCTCATGTAAAAACTAAACAAGAAGCTGCTGCAATACTTTCAGGAGCCATGGTACCAGTGTCCCACTGGCTTCAAAACTCCTGTCTACATCTAAATACAAAAAATAAACTGTATGTTTTTCTCACAACAGCCAGCAGAAGGCCAACAGCCATCTGTTATAGTCAGTGGTGAATGTCTAGATGTGGTGGACCAGTTTAAGTATCTGGGTGGGATTTTTGATTCAAACCTGACATTTCAGCAGCATGTTAAAAAAATTACAAATACAATCAAATTTAACTTTTCAGTTTATAATCATGTGAGACCCTTTCTGACTCTTGATTCAGTGAAAGCATGCATGCAATGATTTTTACTCATACAACCTATTGTTATACAACGTGGTCTCAAACAACAGAGGGTACTTTAAAACCCATCAAGTCTCTCTTTAGGAAAACATTGAAAATTTTTGACAGAAAACCGCTTCATTTTCACTACTGTAATATCCTTAGTAAATATAATATTTTAGACTTGAACCACTATCAGATATTTTTGGATGTATGTTTGGTTTTTAAGGTTTTAAATGGGCTTGCCCCCTCCACCATTATAAGTTTTTATACAGAAAAAAACTAACAATAGAGTCAATACCAGAATGTTAACCAGGACAAAATATAGCCAAATGGTGGTGTCCATCAGAGGCACACAGTCATGGAACTCACTACCAGCTTATATTAGAAACTCTGACAACTACCCCACCTTCAAAAAACACTAAAACAGTGGTTAAAAAAAACAGTCCTGTACTCATGTGTAACTTGTTATTTTATGTTTATTATAACTATTGTAACTCTTGTCAATATGTGATGCTGTTTGTTATTGTATGCTTGTTCCATATGCCTGCCTTAGGACAACAGATGCAATTTAGCTTTTGTAGCTAATTCTAGCATATTTACTGTTAAGCTTTTGCTCATATGTTGATCATTATGCATTGTCCTAAATAAAAAAACAAAAACAAAACTCAGCTGCCCACCTATTAACGGGGACCAGATGGTGGGAGAACATTACTCCAGTTCTGCGCTCACTTCACTGGCTGCCTGTCTCTTTTAGAATTTCCTTTAAAATTTTACGTTGACTTTTAAATGTTTAAATAGTCTGGCTCCTCCCTATCTGTCTGAGCTTCTGCACCATCACCATCCTTGTAGGGCTCTGAGGTCAGAAGATCAAATGAGGTTAGTAGTCCCTAGGACTCGACTCTTGACCTGGGGGGACAGAGCTTTTTCCTCATTAGCCCCTAAACACTGAAATGGTCTCCCTCTTTCTGTGAGGTCTGACACAACCTTGAATGATTTTAAATCTTTTTTAAAAACTAATCCTTTTACATTGGCTTTTAATTCCAGAGAGCCTGATCATTAGGCCAGACTCTTTACCATCTTTTCTCTTTTATTATTTGTTTTATTGTTGTTTAGATGTTTTTATGAATTGTTATTTTACCCGTGCAGCACCTCGTGGTATGTGAAAGTGCTATATAAATAAAGATTGATTGATTGATTGATTGATCTGACTGTTAAATAAAAGAATTTACATTTTTATGTATGTTTAGATATGCAAATAATAACTATGTACAAAAATCTGCTGGAATTTGAATATAAAGATTAACATGAATCTGGGGACTGAGTAAGGTAAGGCTTAAAATGTCTGTTACATTATACTGACATATTTGAATTAGATCCTCATATAGAGTGGGACGTCTTCTGTTTTTGTATCCCTTTGTAAATCAGGAAGTACTGTCTACAGAAAGACAATTAAAACCCCTTTTTAAACTCTATTAGCTGTAAAGACCAAGAAAATGAAGTCTTTTTTCAAGATTTCCAGGACTAAAATCTATGAATCAGACTTAGAGAGGCTAAAACAAATCTACCTGCATAAGTCTGTGGAGCATAGATAGGACAAAAGTAGAAACTCCAACAAATGATACTGGAGTGAAGATTCTCATGAAAATCTAAATTTTGAGAGGGTATTTTTAGACACCTCTAAACATTGTAATAGATCAATAACCATATGATGATAACATCATAATATTGGGATTAAATATGTGAAGGCACAATTTAATTTATCATATAAAAGCATTTGATGTAATAAATGTCTATGATTCTTTGGCTGCACAAGGACAGAAACTACAAAATTTAACAGTCATGTGACTTAAAACAGAAACTTAGTGGGAACAATTGAGTTTCTTCGTTTCAGTTTCTCTATGTTGCCACATGGTGGCAACCTAGTGCTACTGAATTATTTTCCCCCTCAGGCCTGTGAAGGACAGCCAAAACAGATTAATCACCTCAACACATCTGACTCACCAAGACACTGGTGGTGTTTCTTCACAGCCCTCTCTCTATTTTCTTGCCCTTCTTTAATGGCCTAGTGCCTTGTGTTTTATAACCAGCTGTCTTGCTGTTTCTCTTCTAAGCACATCCAGACTTTAGTGGTTCCATTAAATGAACACTCTTTGTTTACAGTTTCTCTAAGTTAACCACCATCATTTTCTTACACAGCTCCTTTTTCCCACATACATTCTCTAGAGATGGCTTTGTCAAGGTCAGCTATTTTTATGGTGAATGATAGTGGAGGTATCACAGGGAGGTGATGATGAGAAGAGGACTGCTGGGCCTCTACTGCATACAGTACAGTGTTTTCAGGATGTTAGAAGCAGCATGCAGGCCAGAGACAGGAGAGAACTACATATCTTCCCCATCTTTCTCTGTATTCCTCATTCCTAAACTACATGTTGACCTTTGTAGCACTGCCTTCAGGCTGTATGCTTTAACATTTCCAGTGAGATGTTTTAGGGCTCCTGTGCTGGGAATTCAAGATAAATCACAACTGCTATTTGTTAATGCATCAGACAACAATACACACTGGCATGCATGCACTGCTGAAATTCTTGTCTTTTCTCATAAGATCCTTCTCATTCCTTAAGCACACATGCAGGCAGCCTCCATAAAGATGTTCCAAGCAGCAGCGCTCTGGACTATTATATCTACAAGCTCACTCTGAATTATTCATCTATCATTAAAATGCACTATGAGTAATGATAGCTGGGAGTGTGTTTGGGGCTATTCTTTTTTCTGAGTAAAACACAAGGGTCATTAGGAGTCATTTCTGGTCAATTTTGTATGATCAACCATGCTCCAGAGAAAGACAGAAAAAAAAAATTCCATTTACTTTCTGTGCATTGGGAATTCATGTTGAAAGAGATCAAAGGGGACAGACAAAGAGATGAGAGAATCGACATCTTCTCGTCTCCATTTGGCTCCCTAGGAGAGGAGGAAAATTACTTTAAAGCTGATGCCTTGATGAAAGAAAAAGGCGTTATGCCTGATGTATTCCTCCAGAGGTGGAATCAACAGTATGAATGACTCAAATGCAGATGGGGGGGTGGGGTGGGGGATTTGTTTGAGAGAACCTAATGGGGGATTTTGGGGGGAATCAGGGTACTATTTGACAGCAGTGAACAAAACACGATTCCCCTGTCAGGAGATGTGGCTGGTTCAACACTCAACACTGTTATTTCCGGTCTGTGCATACGAGTGCAGCAGATGCCATCAGATAGTGAGCTAATTTGCAATATCAATCTGGGGGTTTTTATCAGACTGAGCACCATCAACGTGTTCATGTCAGTAAGCGATTTGGTGTCATATTCAGCCAAAGCCTTATTGTTTTCTAGCAGAATAGGTCATGTAAAGGAAATAACCTCCGAACAAGGAGACCAGCACTGTCATTTTCCTGACAGAGCTGTCAACATATCAAGCCCACCATGCTAGTTACACATGAAGCAAATAGAAATGAAAACATTGTCAGTAAAAGACTCATGGGGTAACAGAGATGCCAGGAGCAGGGTGAATCACTTAGCAATCTGTGCTCCTCCATTCTGCAGCTGCCACCCACCACAACACATCTGCCACTGGGAAAAAAAATCTCTCAGATAGAAAACCTCATCCAAACGAATTACTACATGACACAAAAGATCACTTCTTAAAAATAAAATTCATTTGCAGTGAAAATGCTGTTTGTCCCGCTGGGAACATATGTGTGACTGTAGAGATTCACATGCAGGTGGCAAATACATTCAAACACAGAAATCTCTCTTAGTTTGAGTAAGACCATCAGATTTCTTTGTGTGGGGCCGACAGTTTCCTGTGTTATCTCAGAGGGACGCATGCCACTGCTGGGCAAGATCCTAATGTGTACCAAATCATCACTTTCCAGGCAACAACGCCTTCCCAGCTCAGCCAGCTTCAGCAATTCTCCTTTTATTGTATTTCCCCAGGATTTCTTATTATACATGCTGAAAGCAACAGAACGGAGTCAAAGCTCATTTCTATAACACTGAAATGTTTGCAGACAGGAAATCATTGTCGGCTCTAAAAATCTCACCCAAAATTATGGTTTTGCTGTTGAGCTGTATGGAAACAAGTCATTAAATTGTTAGTGCAGATCAGATGGGGATGAATTGAAGAATCATCTTTGTAACTTTATTTTTATTGCGTTCTCCTAATGTTTGACTTATTGAACTTATAATTAAATTTTGCTGTTAATTTTTTGGTCACATTTAAATAATTTTCAAAGATATTTGATATTTTAAACAAATTAAGCTTTATCATTATTTTCAGACATCATTTGCCATAAGGTTTGAATTGATTTGCATGTTAATGGTTAACTACGGCTTAACGCCTGGGGAGCAGTTTCTGGGGTGAAAGGCCTTGCTCATGGGCCCATAGTGGTTCACCACCAGGGCCAGCCATAGGGACTTTAAACAGAACCTGAACTGGACCTGGACTTGAACTTGAACCATTAACAGGCTTATTTACCCCCTTTGTTTAGTTGATTATTGTTTTGTTATTAATCTACATTTGTTAGTAAATCTAAATAACATGACTGCAATCTTCATGAAAAATATTAAAACACTGATTACTGGCAGTTTTGTCTGTTGGTGTTATATAAAATTAACCACATGCAGACTACTATACACTTTCAGTCTTTTGACTTGTTGTCATGACAATTCTATGATTTTTGTGAACTCGTATTGGTAACAACAGTTTGCCAGGCAGATTAGCATACCCCACATGTTTTCTTACCTTGACTGGAACACTTTCAGCCACCAGACATTTCTTCAGGGTTAAATGTAACACAACGGAAATTCCAGTAAAACAATTTTGTAGATGTGCGTGCCAAGGTGTGTGAGAATTTTATCTAGAAACTGTAAATACTGCTTCAAAACAGTCATCTGCTCAATGTGTGTTAAATCAGGGTCAGTGTAAAAAACTGACTGATCAACACTGTCATCGTGGAAATGCTGCCGTGGGTAATTATAACTAATACCTTGTCCAAAGTGGAAAGCCTTTTTAAATACATGACAAGTCAAAGTACTTTCTCAAACCTTTTTAAAACTATATGAAAAATCTCTCTCTTTCTAACAGAAGCTACATTTATAATTTTTTATCCTCCCATTTTAGTTGTATGTGACTTTACATTACTCCTTCACAAGTACATGTTCTACTGCTTGTTCAAAGGAGAAAAATCTAAGTGGATTTACATGATTTTAATCTGGCATTATGAATTATTAAAATCACAGGGAAATGAGCAGAGGAATAAATTTCCTCCTTGACAAAACCTTTCTTGGCAGGCTCTAATAGCTTGTGATATCTGTATGACAAACCAAAGTCACATTCAGAAAGCAATATTCTGTCCACAACGCAATCTCCACCATTAATTGGCAAATGAACAAGATGTTATCCAAGGATACCTTTCCAACGACCACTTAGGAAACGGAGGAAAAGGACTTAATAGGATGGAAATAAGTGTGACAGACTAAACGGTCCCTGCTGTATGCACTGACGCATGCTTTGACCTTCCCTGTCAAGATGGAGGGTAAACACGGTGGCTGTTTGGGTTGTGGCGACAGAGCTCAGGCTGCAGAGATAGTTTGCATCGTAACTCCAAGAGAACCTTGCTGAAACCAAGAACTGACTGTGTTGAAACAATGAGTCATGAAAAGTCAGATATGGGGAACATTCTTGGGCTATTTCTCAGGATGGGGAGTCTTGTGAAGTCACCTGGATTTCTATGGATCTCACCATAACATATGACAAAACAACAGCTGTGAAATCAGAGGAAAATATACAGCGAAGTGGACAGTTGCATAAACGTACTATCAATCTGTGAGGAAGTTCCACAAATATTTAAAATAGTTTAGGGTAACCTAATGTACTTATTTAAATGATATAAATAAAGTCTTTAGGGCTTTAATAAATTAGAAGAGTTTTGACATTTTTTTAATATTACAAGATATAATGCTCATCATTATGCACGATAGCAACAGCTTTACTTAAAACATATTCTATTGTCTGCTGATGTGTCACAAAAATATGAAAAAGCTGTATGAAAAGTATGAGGCAAATCTACAATCATGACATTTTTAATGACATGTTTTTTCTTTTTTTTTTCTTTTCTTTTTTTTGTAAAACCTTGCATCAATGTCAAACTCAATGAGCTCACAATTGTTTTTAACAACCAAGCCTTTGGATTCATATATGATGAATGATTCCAGGTATTCCGTCACTTTAGCTTGCACCATTTAATTTAGCTATACGGAAAATGACAAGCAACACTGGTAGAACAGGTTAAAGGATGTCGTCTTCCCCCTCGATTTTCGTTTAGTTGTTGAACAGATCCATCAATGTACAACGGATGTGCCGCCACCAACATCCACCTATGAATAGTTGTCTTTTAAGACCCAGGAATTACACTTCAAATGATTACATGGGTTAAGACAGGGGCAATTGGTGCAGCCACCTACCAAGTATGCTTGTCATTTAACAACATGGAACAAAGTCAAAAGACAGGAGGTGTGGAAACAAATGTGATTATGTGAAGAGAATACACATCTGGAGACAATTAGCGGATAAATGATTTGCTCAGCCCACCAACTATTGACGTTGATCAAGCCCAACACAGGCAACGTGAAGGAATCATACCCTGGCTTTTGAGCAAAGGTGCAACACTTGGTTTCAAATGCAAACAGCTTACAGCTCCTAATTATTCTAACATCAGATGTACTGCAGCTGCACCGTTTCATACATTCATAGGCTGCCAATCATTAAGGTTTGCCTTTGAGGTAATTTTAGTTTGTTGCTGAGTCCCAATAGCAATATTTTTTTAACTAAGTGAAAAAATCCACCTATCCAATTAGAATATTTAGCCTTGTTTCAACAAATCAACAATGCTAAATGGATTTTCCCCCTTCTTCTAGTGTGGGAGGAATATGCATTGTTATATCATACATGCTGATATAAATTTGTGAAAATAATTAACAGTTTGGTTTGTATTGAAATATGGCTTTAACTAAACCGTTACTGCACTGATGCTATTATTTATAGATCAATACATCAGTCAGGTCAGTTTAATGGTTTATAGCTAGGAGCAGATGTCAGCTAAAAAGAGCAGAAATACATATTTATGTTTGTATCTGAGAAAAAAAGTGTCATAATATTACTCTTAAAATAAAGGGTTTTCTCTAAAAATCTTTTTGTCAACTTTGCCTTTTATATGATGTATTTAATTTGGTCAATTATTGTTATAAATAATTATTTTTTTAACTTTTTACTCTCCAATATTCAAACATGTTTTCACCAACACTATGATTGTTTCTACCAGTTGAAAAATATGGCTTTTAGGACTCGAGGCTAGTAAAAAAGATCTCATTGCTGTATGACAGTGCTACATAACTAAATTTATATTTATATTCCACACATGCAACATTTGCATGTTTTACTATGTCTCTCATGGTGACTCATCAGAGCTACCGTTAGTTACCCACACTTGTCAGTAAGACTTTGCTGACAGGACAACAGTTGCTTTTCCCAGAATGAGTCACTGCTTTTCTTGTTTTGAGCACCACTTCATTTGCAATTCCATTACTCTCACCCACCAAAATCCACTATATTGTCCCCAGACAGTATGTACAGCTGGCCCCATGAGACTGGCAGACAAAAAACTGAATCTGCGATTAATAAGACAGATGAACCCTACACAGCAGAGCCTGAAGCCCGTTGTCAGAGTTTGAGGGGCTGAGTTGGTATCTGCTACATATTTTGTCTACAGCAGGGGCTACAATGATACAAAGTACTACAAAACTTCTTGTTCTTGTACAAAAACAAACACTTTTGTAGAAATCCTGCATTTTAAACAATGGCTGATACAGATTGAAAACTGCAGACAGATGTGATTAAAGACTTTGACAGTATACATTGCTTGTAGAGGCTTTGAACATAATAGACATGATAGAAAGTTCTTTACAATGGCAGAACTTTGGCACGAGAAAGGCATTACAGAAGAAAATGATGAGTATTTGACAAGGTCAGCATAGATGATTGCAAACTAAATATCACTTTTATACATCAGTTCATAATAAATCATATGGCACTGACTACTGTTCCCTTTGTCGTGTAAGATTAGTTTTTGTTCAAATTCTTGGAAAGAAACTCAAGTCACTGAAGGGAGGGTCTGATTGGGTCACACATAGAGGTAAGACAAAAGGGCATTGACATCAACATAAAAAACTACAACTGGTGTTACTGTCACAACAGAGTTTTCCCTTCTGCACAGGTGTTAAGCGTGTAAAATGAACGCATGAGTGTGTGTATATATGTGTTTTTAAATTTTGTGTGTTTAAATCCACTTCTGGTGTGGACTAGACAAATGTTTTTTGTCACAAACCTGCTTGGATCTGCTTTCAATGTACAACCTTTATCAACCCAAAGCAGAGAGTCCTTTGCTTCCAGCTCCCTTCAAAAAGTGAATGTCATAGCGAGGTGACACTGCTCAGGTATCTATATTTCCACAGGAAACATCTGTCTACATAAGCAAATGGGTTCAAAAGGAATCCTGTTTTTACTGCTAACCTCAGTCTTTAGTTAAGTCAGCATTGATTTGACCCCTCTTCCCTCTCCCCCCTTTCTTCCCTCCAAGGTTTTTATTAAGGGATAAGCTCTGGGCGTGGTAAGCGTTCATGCCATGGTTTCCTTTCCTGGGAGTCTCCTGTCGTTGAACGTGTGCATGTTAATGACCTCTTCTGTCTTGACGATGACGGGTGGCTGAGGCTTTTGTTTGAGCCGGCGTTGGCACTTCAGAGACACACGTAACTCGTCCATCATGGCGCTGCAGAAGGATCGCTGTGGAAGGAAACAGAATAAAATGATAGCAGGTGCCATTCTGTATGCCACACTCCTCAAAACAACACAAACTTTAAGTTTATGATCAACACTGCTGAGACATTGGTTATTAGCTTAATGTGATGCAACACACATAAACTGTATGTAAGTACATGTTTACAGCACTGAGCTTTGTCTCCATTATATTTCATTCAGTGCTTCTTGGTGGCACAGTGTTGTTCTTACCACTAGGTGGCCACAGCATTAAAAGGAACAACTGTGTAGGGGATTTTACATAAATAAATCATTAGGTAATGATAAGTTCATGAATTTCTGTGAGTCATTCATTCTTATAACTTTTTTTCAATGTTTGAGAACAGCATAAAAGTAGCAATGATTATTTTTTTTATTAATTAAAGAGCACACATGCTCATGAACAGGCTCATAATTAAATTTTTTGGGGTATACTAGAGAAGGCTTTGATGAATTTATTTGGATAAATAAATAATCTTGTCATAATTTTTATTGTTGCAGTGCCACTTTTCACCTTCTTTCTGAAACCCTCTGATTTTTCCAATTTAACTTCTGTCCCTTTTAGCCAGCCACGCCAAAAGGCTCAGTCTGGCCGGCAATCAAGCTTATGCGTTTCATGGTAATGCCAATATATCTAGAAAGAAAGTCTGGACTACAAATGAGGCATTTTAGGCTACTCAAAAGCAGTCTTCTTGGCGTGTTATAACATTTGTTTTAGACTTTTATTAGCTGACATGTTTCACAGATTAACGTACCCTATAAATTAGGTAGCAAATTGGTGCAATGTCTTGGAAAAGAGTGAACTTGAACAGCTTTATAGCTCTGTACATTACTTAATACACTTATATTTAACACACACACACACACACACACAAAAAAAATAAAGTGTTTTCAAATTTCATGTAAACATGTAGTTACATAATATTTGATTATTACTTTATCATCATCTGTTAAGTCACTAAGGTTTTTTTTCTGTTATGAGAGGAGCAACACTAGTTATTACCAGACAAGTATGAATGTTAAATAATTGAACTTTTATTAGTTCTCATTTCATCCTTTTTGACAGTGTTTCATTAGTAACCATCGTTACCTCATGAGTATAATAATTTGAGGTTGATGCTGTGTTTACAATATGTCACATGCATCCCTGTCATGTTGAAATCAGTAACCACATGTTATGTCTCATTACTTGGTGTTGCCGTTTACTGGTTCTTCAGAGGAATTATTAGGGAGGTACTCATGAATAATTTATCAGTATTTCGAGTTATCCATCAGCTGTCCCTCATTTGTTATTTAATTCCAAGTAATTAGACAATCGCTAGCTTAAAAAAAACAACAACAAACAAACAAACAAAAAACAAAACAAAACATAAAAACAAAAAACCACAAATACAGAGTACTAAGTTTGACATAAAACAGTTTCACATCCTCATCAGGTAAATTCACAAGCTTTAATAAACAACATATACAAGCCGGATGAGGAGGAACTTTAGAAAATTAGTGTCTCTTTCATCTGAGGTCTAGTAAGGGAGGTTAGAAGAAAAAATATTAGGTGTTTTATTAGGACTCTAACTGGGTTTCTTGATTAATTGTGGTATAACTGTGTCCTCTCTGATTCTGATTTAAGTTTGTTCAGTTGTCCCCTGCTGAAGAGGAAAAGAAAAGAAAAGAAAAGAAAAGAAAAGAAAAGAAAAGAAAAGAAAAGAAAAAAAAGAAATATGTCCATAATGAAAAGGACAAATCGAGCAATGTGAACTGGTATGGTAATGCAGGTGAGTTTATTCTGAAGTAATTCTGCAAGTTCATGCAATTTATCTTTGTCTAGACTTTCTTTTTCATATTTGGTCTCACACTGCTGCCTTGTCTGAGCTCGTTCTGTCACATCAATGTGTTTTACACTCTGTCATAATGTTACTGTTATGATGTCTTTTATTTAGTGGTTTTTACGTTTGACTCTGAACTGTGAGTAACTGCATTTTTTATATTTTATTTTAATGTTTGTTGAACATATTTTTTATGTCTTTGTGCAGTGAAATGACCTGTGGGGACACACACACCGTCTTGCATGTAATGTGGCATGCCTGAAGGCTGATGGTCACCTCAGTTATGTTTTAGATGTGTTAAAATGCTGGTTGAGGTGTTGATAGTAAATAGATATGAACATTTTCCTGTTGCAGTTTGCAACAGAGTCTCTGCACAGTCAGTTCTCTGCATGCTTAACTCTTACCAGACCAGTGCATCACATACTTCTATGTGTTTGATGCTGTAGTTAATGTTTCAGATACTGAGATGTTGTATCTAAACATATGATTAATTTCTTTAGGTTTTTCTTGTTCAAAAATAATACTACTTTAATATTTAGTCCGACACAGAATGAAACAAGCAAATATTTTTTTTAACACTGTGTGGAGTCAGAAAATCGTTTTTTTTATGTGGATAAATTTAAAGCTGTGCAATGAAAAAGCTTCATTCTTTGCTTTTTTTTTTTTGCATTTTTTGGTTTAATAATTTTGCAATTTTATTTGTCTCTCTTGAAATTATGGGAAATTGATGGTCAACTTAATGTTATTAGTATTTTCTCCATGTAAAGTAAAATATGTGTATACAATGTATATTACTCTAGAGTGACAGTATTGTTTGCTATATCTATAAAGTTAAGTATTTATTGTGTAGTCCAGTGATTTTATGTATTTTACACACTACAGGGACGGAGGACTAACACATTCATTAAGAAGATGGCACAAATGAAGCAACAGAGACTGAGTTACTCTCTCATAAAAATTATTTTCTGAGACATTAGAAATCTCCTCTGGTGCCACGCCATATAATACAAAGCCTTTTCTGAAAGCCTCAGTAGCTGTTCAAGATAATTAGCTGACATTCACTATTTAAACTCCTTGATCAATATTGCAATGTGTATTGGATGGTCTGATAGTCCAATTACCATTGATAAATTAAAGTTTGAAAAGGCAACACTGACAATAAATGCAGATGAAGCAGACATAAACTTTCTGAATCAAACCAGTACCTAAATTAAGTACAATTGAGAATAGTTTGTTATAGATTAAAAATCAACAGTGCAAGCAGATCTTTTTTTGTCTAATTCCCAAACAATACTTTGGAAAAGCAGACATTCATTTACAAGTCTGTGTCCCAGATTTCTTTTTATCAGCTTCACTGTCATACGGAGGTCTGAATGCCATTTCACAGCTTTTTACACCCTGCCAAGAACTAAATCCTGAGAGAAAGACGTGGAAAAAAAAACCAAAGAAAAAAAAATAATGATAGTGCCTAGAGGACAAAATATCCATATAAGCAGATTAAATCCAAAAATATTGGTAACATCAATGTTATGCAACTTGAGTAATATGAGCTGCTGTTGTCCTTGCATTATGTATGTGGTGTAAAATCCCAAATATGTCAATATGCCTTTGCACCAACTTTGCCAAGTTCAATTCCCATACATTCATGTACTGATTATGCTAATTTAAATTCAAAGGGTGTAGGAGGGGAGAAGATGTAAAGGAGGAGGGAGAGCATTAAGTATGAAGCTATTATTTTTCTGTTTCTGTTTGTGAGTATGTGGGGGTGTGTGAGATGGATATCTGTAGATGGCTTAGGTTGCAGTTATTTTTGTTTTTTCCCCACTTTTACATATATTTGTCTGCCGTAAGAATGAGATATTTCTTACACTCTGAAAGAGGAGTGATTAAGGAAGTGGAGTGGGATTAAGGAAGTAGAGGAGGAAGAGAAATGAGAAACGGCGAGACAACAATGAGGGGGAGGGTAAAAAGCTGGAGATGTTAGGGTGGAGGATTCTGGCAGGGAGTACAAGGCTTGTTGTCTGTATGCAAATCACTAGCACCTTGGCAGCCTAGAAATAGTGGCATTTGCAAATCATCTGAATATTGTGACCCAGTCCTGGAGCTCTTGATTAATGATAGCAAAGATGTGCTCTGAAATATATGCAGTCTGTTAAAAAAAAAAAAAAAAAAAAGCTGGGAACTAATTACTATTCCAATAAAGCAACACACTGCTGTGCTGCGCTAATTCTCTAGATGTAAATAATTAAAATACACTATCAAAGGGACTTTAACAATTATCTGGAAATACATTGCAAATATTACAGTGTACTAAAATTTGTACTCCACACTGGGTGATGAATCATGTGTGCTAAAATAAAACACAGATAAAACACTACATACATTTAAAGTCTTTGTATGAACCCGAGAAAAAAGTGTGTGTGCGCTGCATGCAACACATTTACACGCAGAAAGACATTTTATATGTGATGATAACATTAATACTCATGTGGCCACAATTAGTGACAGAGTTACTGGAAGTGCATTTGACAAAATCCAAATATTTTATTTTTTTGCACATGTAAGATTTTTTTTTCAAAGCATGGCATACATATGTACTATATATATATATATATATATATATATATATATATATATATATATAGTAGAAAATGCAACCTTCAACATAATTATTTCACAGTTTATGTTTCTATTGATATGATCTAATCTGCATTTGACTTTAATGCTGCTGTACCTTTTCCAGCTGGGCGTTCTGTTTAGACTTGTAAAGGACCTCCCCAACAGCTACAAACACTGACAGCACCAGTCCTGCAGCCAGCACAATGAAGATCCCCCCGATGTTTTGTACTCCCAAGGCGCTGGCCTCTTTACTCTCCTCCTCGGGACAGCCGTTGCCTCTCCACCACTTCTCCTTCATCATGTGCAGCTTCCCTTCCTCTTGCAGCTGCAGAATGGCTATTGTGATCTTGTCTCTGTATGGAGAGCCTGCGGATACAAAAACACAACATGAGACTGCTGAATGTGGATAATGGCCAGAAATGAAAAAAAAAAAACAAACAAAAACACAATAGAAAATAAAAAAGGGATTGAGTGGTATTTGCATTGTTGGGTTGGTGGGTGTATGAAACACCGTGAGGCAAGCATGTGATCAAATAACCTGTCATGTTATTGTTGGCTACTTAGAGGGAGTTTCTGTAAGTCCTTCTTCAAAACCAGCTAATCCTTATTTTCACAGAGTGATTCCAAAATTCTCACTCCTCTCTGCAGTGTGTGAATTATAATGCATAGGGAGTTGGCAACAATGACTTGGCTTTGTGCAGCAGAGCTGCTGTTGATTTTGACGAATTAGCTGCCGTTTGCACCCGCTTTCAAACAACATAAATAGTGCCTATAAACAGAAGGGCCCAGTGGGGTGAATGTTACAGGGTTGCATATGTGTTTGGGATTATATGTGGGTACTGGAGATAGAGTTTCCCTATCACTGTGCTTTTATGCATGTTGATGTCGAGTAAAAGAACCCAAATCCACAGAAAGTAGGAAAGCGCCAGAATTAGTGACAGGGCATTAAGGCTCAGTGGGTGCTGGCAGGATCAAAGCAAGAGTAATCTTTGCAGAGTAGCCGAGTGGGGTTGTGTTCCTTTCCCCTTTGCGGTGTGTGTGACACAACACATGGACCGATCGAGGCACAGTAAGCACACTCTGCCTCAACCAGGCAAGGACTGATTAACACTTACTGTGAGCTCTCATGCGTCATGTTTTAGCTGTTTTAAAGGCGTGTTAGTGTATTTATGTGGTTGCAAACTCATCCATAACAAAGAAAATGCTTGGGCATTTCTATTTCAGGCACTTGGCTCTGCGGTTTAGAAAAGGTGACTGAGAAGATGTGAAACAAACATGATTATTTTAGAACACAAGCCAAATTGAGATTATTTAAGAAACATGAGAACATTTGTGCTAAAACTCTCTGGCAAATGATTTTAGGTAACGAGTAGCATCACTTTGTTTCTCTCATACAGTATTGCCTGTCAGCCCCTTCTTCTGATTCGCTCTCTGTCTCATCTATCATTTATCCATTGCCATCCATCATCCTTTCATCTTCAAGCCTCTGAGTATTTACACTGACAAAGGGGACATTGCTACAAAATGGAAGATTACACAAGGTGCCACTGATGCTTGTAGCAGCACATTCTCTCTTTTCCTCATAAATAGTACGTTTTTGTGAGCATACTCATGTTGTGCCTGTGGGTGCACTGAGATGATAACCTACACTTGCATACATTTGCGCACATGCAGTAGATATATGCGTGGCTCTCAAAGCATACGCCTGTATACAAATAGGACTGCGCATGTGAGGAGCATATGCCCACTTCATTTAAGGATGAGAGATCTATCAAGAATCAGAGTCCCCTGATTCTGGCGCCCCTCATATTTCAAATGATTAATGATGGCCTAACAAAGCGGGCCTTGGATAAATGCTAATAGGATTGGTCCTTAGAGAGGAGGATATGAGGAGCGGGGCCTGGGCAAATGGAAAAATGCTGTGCTTGACACACTGTGCATATACAAGTATCTGACAGATATTCAACACCGAAGAACATCCATCATTCTTACACTGTCTGGTCTCAAGTATTAATGTGTTCACAGTTTAAGTCAATGGCTGTAGATGAAATACAATTTTGGAAAAAGACATTTGAAAGCCGACAACCACTAAGGTTAAGACTTATCACATGGCCTGGTTTGGCTTAATGCTGCAGGAGCCATAGGGAATGAGCTGATGAACGGTATTCAGCAGACCATATGTTATATGCTAACAACTGATGGAAAGGCTAAGAGCTTTGTGGAGTTTAAGAGAAGAAAACAAGAACAAATCCACCATCAGAAAATACAAATTTATCCCTCTTCTTCCGCAATGACTGCCGGCATGAAAACAGAAGCCACTCTAAGCCAATAAAGTAATGAACTACTTTGAGACCTTTTCTATCACTAAAAGAACATTCTGCTGGCTGTAATTTGCCTATTGAGCAATGGATATGAAAACTAGAGACAGAAATGTGTTAGTGGGCAGTAATAGATTTTGAGTGGACATTTTAATTATTAAATTTTATGCATTTAAATTCTAAACTGCTTATCACTAAATGAAAGTGATTGGATATAGATTTTGCCATTCACTTGTATCACCACATGGATGAAAAAAATGGTTTAGGTTCTATATGTCCATTTCAAGGGCACTACTGGCAGTAATTTTGGACTCACTGAGCCACAGTGGGACTATATTTCACAACAACACCTCAGCTTTGTTATAGCCTTCGCAATCATTGCATCCCTGCAGATTCATAACTGCCCTGCACTCATCAGCAGAAGCTGGGTACAGATGCGAACGACTAGAATTAATCCTCTATATTTTGATGGCCTTCATATCACTGATGATAGATGCCACAATTACAGCTGGTAGCAGTGATCTCCATGGCCTCATCATGACCACGCTAACCTCTGTGACTTCAGTCTTTAAATCATTAAAGGCTCTCCACCCACGTGCTCAGGATGCTTTAAAGGTGCTTTCTTATGGCTTAAAGCTGCATGCTAAGCTATTATGTTTATTAAGCTGTTATGGTAATATAAAATGTTTTAATAGATTTAGCTTCTGTGCGTCATCCGAGAAATATAATGGTGGTTTTGACTTGAGCGGGGTCAAAACAGCTGCAGAAAACAGGTGAAAGTGCTCACTTTATTCTCTCTGAAGTGCTTTTTACTAGTGATTTAATGATCAGAATCAACTCAGGCTGTCTAAAGTAAGTCAAAAGGAATTACACTGCCCTAACTTTCAAGCTGATTCCTGTGTTGCACTGCCTTGCACTCACAGGCTTCCCTTATGTGACCCCAAAGTAGTATAAAACAAACCATAAAAAAAGCCCAGCTTTGATTTCGGTACTCTGTGAGAAAATCATTATGGTTACAAAGAAAAACAACACACTAACTAAAGCAGTGAGCCGCAGGCACACTTTAACCTTATCTATAAATTCAACCTTTCTAGCCATTTGCTCTTCATTAAGCTGGACCCTTAACACCCTACGCTGAAAAACCCTTACAGCCATGACCCCATCAATAAAGATCAACTGTTATGTTGTTGGAGCTTATCTATCACATAGTATCTGTGGCTGAATAACACAACATACAGAGTGATTTCAGATGACTTACCCATAGGTGTTCCCACTCCATAGGCTTTGGAGTCTATGAGGCCACCAATCTGTGTGAGGTTGCAGTTGCGCTGGGTGACGAATTCTATGGTGGTGGACTCCATTAGGAAAGCATAGTCAGAGGTCAAGACGCGTTGGATGCCCTCCTCCACGTTCTTGACCATCACAGATTGCCTTCTGCTGTTCATGAACTCCCACATCTTGTCATATGTAGAGATTTTTGTTTTCTGTAAGTAACCCAAGCATTGGGCATTTAGTAACAACTCAAACATTTGCTGTTGTGAAACTTACTATGAAAGTTGTTTTTCCTTAAAAAAACAAAAACAAAACACACACACACACACACACAAAATATTAATGTTCCTATGAAAAAATAAAATAGAAAGTTATAATTCTCAACCCACTGTTGGGAACTGGATTTGGTAACGTCAGTGGCTGTTACATAATTTCTCCATGGCACTCCATGAGATCAAGGAACCACTTGGATTTCTCCCGGTGGTGTGATCAAAGATCAGACCATCTCACAGACCCTGACCTTGTTTTTTAAACTTAGAAATAAAAAATATGTACTACTATTGCCTACTTTATAAAATAAAAGGTTAAGATTATTATGAGCTACAAATCATGAATTTTTTACCAGGCCCTGCTTTTTGCATTCATGCTTGGCAGTAGCTACAGTAGCTATGCCATATATTTATATCATGCAATTACCTCCACAGCGATGCATGTCTACTATTCTACATTTATGTTTAATTCATTGTCACTAAACATTTCCTATTGATGTTGCTCCCAAAGTAAAATAGCCAAACAAGAGAAGGCTTTTATTCTCGCTCACAGGAGATGTGATATAATGTGCACTGACTGCAGATATAAACTGAAAATACATCTGAAAACACAAATATCTTTTTCTTTGTTTTAAAAGCAGGTTTTATATTGGATAAAACAGAGAACCCTCAACAAGCTGTTAGATGAAGGGCTACAGTAGTTCAACTCTTCTGTGGCACTGACAGCTCAAATTTACTATTCTGGCCATCACCACATTTTTTTTTTTTTTTTTGCAAAATCATAAATATTACTGCTAAATCTAAGTGATAACCTTGGAAACCAGTCACATCATCCTTACTCTAGTGCATACCATACTTTGACATTTTTTTAATAGAACCTTAATTAAAAAAAGGATAAAGAAAAAGGAAAACGACTAAACTAGCAGTTAAGATGATAGAAGAAGATAAAATTTGCTGAGGACACAAATAAAATAGGAAGAAGAAAAGTAATTGTCTAATAGTCATCCATATGAAGACACCCTTTTGCACCAATTATAGGTTATGTTAACACTGCAGGTCAGATTTGGGCCCCTTTTGCCCACATACACATAACATAAACTAAGTCTTTTCCTGCTGGCCAAAGGCCGACGCTAAAGGAACATTAGTAGTTGACACAGGAAATTTTGCCTAGCTTCTAATGTATACTTAGGCAATCCAGAAATGTTACTGTTCCTAGCTGTTGTATTGAAAACTCTGCAACCATCATGGCTGGCTGAAATCTATAAATCTGTTTGGCTGCACTGTGGAGAGATACATGTGTCTTACCTATGACTTATTATCCTCTCAAGGATCATTAGTTACTCCTGCTGTAACAATGAATGCAACTAAATCTTCCAGGACTAAAATTTTGATGATCATAATTTTGATTAATGAATAAAGAAGACTCATTCAAAAACAACTCTGCTACCTTGAAGAAAGTCATTGTTGCACCATCCTCCACCACCCCATATGGGATTTTAGTTTGTTTGGCCAGGTCATCAGCAGAGTCTATTGGTGACTCCATCCTCTCCACGGTAAGGAAGGCAGCCAAGTTGGCTGTATATGAGGAAATGATGATGAGGGTGAAGAACCACCAGATGCCCCCCACTATTCGAGTTGACAGAGCCTTGGGCATTAGCTCTGAACCTGAGGTGAGGAAGGTGGCAGGAGTGAATAGTACACTGCAAAACATGTTCATCTAAAAAATTTCAGATTTGTTTCTAATCTTCAATTTTTTTTTATTTAAACATGCAAACACATCATTGAAATATTGAAATATTTCAGCCAATTTCTTTCTAGAAGTTAAGGTTTTCAGCCCAGATAGATGTGACATTGGTTTCAAGATACAATTACTTTAAAAATTTCAATAAAGACAGACATTTCAAACAAGTAAAACAATCTTTTTTCAGACATAGGGACTGCTTTACTCAATTCAGAGGACACCAGAAAGGGCTATCCAGGAACAAAGTGTTTGCATAAATCAATTATATCAAATCAAACATGCAGTATTGATTGTTCAGAACAGCGTGGAAACGGGACAATGCTGTGTGAGCCAGAGAGTCATGTACCCAAGGTAACCTCACATCCTGACTCCATACCCCACTGATCTTGAGGTGCTGATAGGCCAACGGCAAGAGAAGAGGACACTGCGCATTGGTAGTGATATTATTGAGTGGTATTAAACAGAGTTCAACATGGGTTGGGATAGAGGGTGAGCGGGTTAAAAAACATAAAAAGAAATTGCTCAATTTAGTTTAAAATGGAGATATGAAAACATAAATACAAGAATGTGATGAGGAATGTGGTAAGCTAATATGTTATTTAGTGTTTATTTTTATTATTACATTTCAGTGTTTTAATATTGGACATCGATCATAGCCATATTTTCAATTCGATTAAAATCATATTTATTTAGGACATTTAAAACAACTTTAGTTAACCAAAGTGCTTTACAATACCAACTGTAGTCAATAAATGCATTACATATATAACAATGAATTTACATAAAATATGTTATTATAATTGTTATTAAACTGTGATTTTGTTCCTTTGTGCTTTAAAGTGATTGTTTTTGTAAAACAGAAGTTTAATAAACTCGTCAACTGTCACACTAACCACACTTTCCAAATATCCAAGTTATTAAAATTGTTGGAGGAATAACACTTTTTTTTCCCATGCCCTCAGTTTACCTTTTCTGCAACAGTCTCTACTGCAATGTGAGCAGTTTCCCAGTGCAAGAAGAACTATCATTAAAAGTTTTGTGAATAGTCCAGGTTCAGGTGGTGCAAGTGAATGTAGATTGGCTGAACTTATGAATTTAGTATTTGCAATTATTTAAAAACACTTTTTTTGAACTTATATTGAACTTTCATGCAAAAGTAGAAATACAATGATCATGTATTATGTTACTTTACTGTTTCTATTGGTGATGCAAACTACAAAATACCAAAAATCAAAAAAGTCCTTGAGTGAGCTCTACAGAGATTATTTAACTTCAGGGACTTCCCACTATTGTTTTGTCCAGTGGCTCCCAAAGTTAATTTGATTTTACTCAAGTGGCATAAAGGCTATAAATCTCCTTCTTTTATATACATGTTTATTATTCATAGATTTGGTTTTGGTCCGTTTTCCCCATTATCTGAGTTGATTTAAAAAAAAAATAAATAAATAAAAAAAGGCATATTTACTCCTTCCTAGACCTCCAGAGGTCTCCTTCTGTTGCCATTGGTTTAGTAAAAATAAAAAACACAACCCTCAGGGACAGTGGGGTACAGAGAGCCACTGCTCCATATAGAGCAACTGCAGACACAGGCTGAGGCAACTACCTTGCTGCATGAGAGCCCCAACTCCAAACCAGAAACTATTGAGCAGCGTGAAATTGTTTTCCACCACATCTGAGTCTGGGTTGCATGGATGAGGGTTATACCACTCATAAGGGCTAAACCTATAAGGGAAAGAGCAGAAATACAAATAAGTCAGCACGTACATCACAGAACATTTTTTCCTGATGCAAATAAAATGCTTGAGTACACATAACTTTAAAACAGTGGTAATAAAGAGAATTTAAATGTGTAAGAGTATGGTTTTACGGCCTTCGGATCAGAGCTCCGGTAGAAACTAAAGCAAATCATTCATACTTTCGCTGAAATCAACTTATTGGCATATTCAAATGCCATCAGTTTATTGTATGAACAGATCAATAGACTGGAATAACACTGTCACTGGTGATAATGTCCCAGTATGTGATGATCTTTGGAGCTCATCTCTATTCACTTACTCTGGTGCTTTTAAATAATTACCCCCTGCAGCTGCAATCACTGTTAGTCTATAGATACCATTTACTCCTCATATTTGTTTTCTTTCCTCTTTTTTCATCTGGTTTTCCAACAGCCATCTTTCTTCCTCTTCCTCTTGGCTTTTCATTCTTCACCCTCCCTAGACATATTCACCTCCTTTCCTCATCCTACCATCCCCATCCAAAAATGGTTAAACCTACACCTTATTTACCGTTTGAGCTTTGCTTCTCCAATGACCCCCCCCAACCATCTGCTACCTGCGTTGGCTGATTGTCAGTGTCTTAGGGTCAGTTGTGGACATTTCTCATTTATTATCTTAAGCAAAAGTGGCATGGCATTAGCACAAGGTGATTGGGTTAGTGTTGAGCATCAGGAATTGATTGAGTTTGTGCTGAAGTGCTTGATAGAGGGAACATTGCTTATGCAGAATTGAGGAGCCCGTCAAGTAATGTTATTGAGGAGCTTTCCTGGAACTTAGTGCATGCTAATAAGCTTCTGGGCAGAGCCTTGCAGGCTTAGAGTCTGTAGAAATGTGATGCCTATTTTATCGGCTGTGGCTGTAAGAGATGCGGGCACACATGTCTGGATGGCTGTCATTGTGAGGCTATACAGCTTGCCTTAACTTCAGCCTAATTAATGCTTTATGTCTAAATACATCAAAGGGTGACAAACTGAAGAAACTGATTGAGAATAGTGTAGATAGGCTAAACGACAGTAAACAGTGTAGGAAATTCTGGTCAACAGTTTTGATGACCATGCCCCTCACTGATTAGAGTGATATATAAGGAAAAGCAGAGCCGCGACTGTTCCTCGGGTGACTGAGAATGTCAATGCAGGACGTGATCAGACTGTGTCAGCAAGAACAGCCCTTCCACACCTACATAGTGAGGGATATTATAGTAAGGTTGCAGTGCATAAACCTCTCATTACACAGATGAATGCACATTTAAGACTTCAGTGGTGCAAAAAAAACATAGGTACTGAGATGTAGGGAAAAACTGATTTTTCCTGGTGAGTCATCCTTTGCCAGGAGGATAGAAAAGGCACGAATGCCTGATTTTGTGGGAGCATTATCTGGCAAACCTGGGGTCTACTTGTCCCCTTAGAGGGAAGGATAACTTCAAATCAAAAGAAAGCGTTTGCTTTTATCTTTTTTAAATTATTCTATATATTCATTTTTTTGTGGTCCTTTTTATAACCTCTTTCTACCTCTTTTTAAAATAATTTTTCAGTTCTACCTTTTTATCTGCAAAGTCCAAGGAATTATGTCACACATTTCCACAAGCTGTATATTTCATATCAATTTTTATCTTACAAATAAATTCTGAATTTTGAATTCATGATGATTTATTGCGTGATTATTACAGATATAAACATAAATATATCATTTGTTCTTTCTTGGTTGCTGTCACAGCCTAATTAATGATCTTATTTGCACTAATTGTGAATGTGCCTACATTTTTGCCACATTGCCTTTCCTTTACAGCTATTTGCAATGCTGTCCCCTCGAGATTCATGTGTGTGGACAAGGCGGTGATGACACACTATAATTTTTCCTGTCAACACCATCAGGATGCCTGATTTACTGGAATGTCAATGAGCTATGTCTCCTTGGAACCACAGGCAACAGTAATGGCACAATGGCCTTGTGGAGCTATGGAATGCAATGTGTGCTCTTGCATGTTTCTGTACACGTGTATATATCCATGCCTGCGCATATCAAGCCAGTGGTGCATGAATGTTTCAGCAAATGCCTTTATAGTGCTCTGTGCATGTATCTTTCTGTAGTAGCAACGTTATTTTTGCATTGGCCCAATCAAATCCATCTCAAAGTCAAACATTTTCTGTGGTCGTTCACAATCATTACTTCTAATGTGTGACTGCAGCCTGAGGGGAATTGAGGCTGACACAGGATGTATGTAGACAGCAAGGTTATGGGTGTAAGTCTATACAATGCACACTTGATTGGATTGTGTTTGTCCCTTTCAGCAGCTACATGTGTATTCTGTATGCAGCAGGCCTGATGGCTCCTTTGTATGACCTTTGCCTGCAGCTGGCCTGTATTCCTGCAAGTCGTGTCCTGCACGTCGATCATCGAGAAGGGGGAAGTGGAACATGCAGATGTAAGGTCACCTCTTCATGATGAGCTCGGGGGACATGTTGAGCTGCATGCTGAATTCTAAGAGAACTCTCACCTTCTTCCTACCTCCCACATTCCTGTCCCTCCTCCTTTTTTTCTGTCCCAGCAACAATAACACAAGACATGCTCCCTCTGTTAAGTGTCTGCTGGATTCAATTACTTGGCCTGGTTTATAGATCTGTTTCTTTCTTGTCAAAGGCCAACTGAAAATGTTTTGTTGGTAGGGTCCTAAAAAAATCACATGCATCTGGTACTTGCACTACAAACCACAATAGTCATGTAAATATATAATAATGCAATTTAAATAATCCATTCTTCGAGACAGATGGGCATTCTCTACCCTGGAAATGTTTTGTGATTTGAGAAAATGCCATTTGTTTTGTTAATAAAGAGAAAATCAATTCCACCACAAACAGAAGTGGAAGAAGAAACCACTGAATGAAATGTATTTCTCTGGAGCTTGAAATGAGATAGCTTATTTAGTCAAGAAAAGAAAGCATATACGTGTGTGGGAAGTGACTCAAAGACGTAAATGCCTGGAGAGGCTGAGGTGTTTAGTGTTTTGTTGTGCAAAACTTGGACTTCATAAGCTCTCTTCACTCACTGTTTTTACAGGGGATTAAATAAAATAATATACCCTGCATTTGGAGGGCTGAGTAATCAATTGGCGGCTTTGCAATCAATACTACAATTATGAGAGAAGCAGTTCAGCGAACTGTAGAGAACACTGTACTTCAGGTTTAAACTTGACTGCTTATTTTTGGCCACATAATGATGACCAGATCTATGTATTGACATAGCATGCAAAGAAAAAGGCACACTGCATGCACACAAATGAGAACAATATAATTGAATTAAAGCACTGAGGTAATTTTATTAGAACCAGAAGATTATGACTATAATTCATGAGAATTACTTACCCTGACCAACCATGGACAGAGAAGGCTATGGGTATAATTTGCATATTCTGAACTAACTTAGGTGACAGTTGTTGCTTTTCTCTTGTGTGATCATTCTGCCGGTAACATTTGCTGAAATGTGCATTATACCCAAACCTCTCTGGATGAAAACTAAGAAAGAGCCCTGGGGTTAACACACATCAAACAGGATCAGTCATGCATCAAGGGTTTAAAGGGGGTAGGTCTGTCAAGATAATGTAAGAATTATTCACTGTACATTTCTTCCGGCCGATTAAGAGATCTAACTCGCAGCTGGTCTTACAGTTACTGATGTGTGTGCAAATTACAGTATAGTTGGTCTATTGCCAGCTAATTTTAAAGAAAATACCAGTGTTTTATTTTATTTTGGTCCATGAATGTAACGAGATCACAGTAGTACTTGAAACAGTGGATTGGCTTTGAGACATTAAAAACACTGGTATGGTCCCTTAGTGTTACATGCTTACTTCAGCCTTTGTATACTTTGAGTTTAAACCCTATTATGATCCCAGACATCATCTAAAAATAAAGAGGCTTCTTGCAGGTCAGGAAGAAGCAACAGCTGTTTGTTAGTGAAAGCAGGCTAACAGGGAGGTGGAGTGGGAAACAGTGGGAATGGAAAAGAGAAAGGGAGGGTGGACATGTTACCTGGCTATGACAAACAGCACACAACTGACACCCAAGCAAGCCAGCAGAATATACATCCAGATATCAGGCGAAAGGGGGTTGAGGAAGGAGAAGACGCCGGGGTTGGTGCCGTTGGGCTTGCGGTACAGGATACTTATCCCCAAAGTCATAAAGGGCTTTGAGAAGTCGATGACCTTCTCCCTCACGTAGGTGATGGCTAGAGGAGCAACTGCGAGGTCGGCTTTCTACAATGAAACATAGACCGACACCAAGTGAGAAATTGGTCTTTGAATACATCAATAAAAACACAATAATTATCATCTGATTTCTGTCGACAGATGGTCTCATCAATATGCACAGGAGGAGACGTGTCATAAAGAAAAATATTGCTAGTGACATTACTTCAGCTAGAATATCAGTAGGAGGCTGAGATTTTCTGGAAATTATGGGTTATACGTTTGAGCCTTCTTATGTGGTGCCATAGGTGAGTAACCGAGGCAACAATCTAGGGATTAGATTCATCTGTGACAAATTAACCTCATGCACCCTCTGAACGTAACATTAGCCTTCTATGCTGCAATGCACGTGCCCTGGAGTATTTTTGCATAATCCTTCCAAGGAATATCTTCATCTTCTGCAGTGCCAGTGCCTTAAATTGTTTTTTTTTCTACCATTATTTTCTGCTCAAGGTTGATTTTTCTTTCTCTGTAGGTGGGACTTTTCCTTCTCTTTTTCTTGTGGCCATCATTATAAGAAAAGACAAAACACATCACCACCCATTTTTATGATGCCTTTCTATGGTATAATCTTTATCTGCAAAAGTAATTATTATGCTGAAGTCCTGTCCTTGGGCAAAAGTTTCTTTGGATAAAACGCTCTGCCAAAAGGCATGAAAAGTAATGGAAGCCACACATTAAGTTATATCTACTTGCTATTATAAGCCAACATTTATCACCATCAGCAAATCCTCATTTAAGACCAATGCTCTCCTTGGAAAACCTTTGATTTCACCTTTATTTAAGAAGATGAGTTATTATTTAATATTAATTCTTAAAATGTTACACCATGTGGTTTTCCATCCAAATGTTTAATACATTTTCAGCACATTAATAAAAAACTGGCAAAATAAAAATGCAAATTTATTCTTGTTTCCATCCACTGCTGTTATTAAAGTTTGGCTCAGTGTAATTAATTGTAGGTGTCTCAAACTTTTAGGCTAGAACTGCAAATGCAGAGGGTACATTGAGATGAAGAAGGTGAAAAGCTCCAATCAAACCTTAACTGATGGAAAATAGGATGTAATTTTATGCAAATTCTGGAACCAGAGTACACAGTGGGCGATGGAAATGGAGACTTTATAACAATCAATGTATGTACTCTTGTTTTTTCTAGTTATGGGGGATTCAACCTGTTAGTTCAATCTGCCATCTGCCAACCATCATCCCTCTCTAAAATATTGCTATCTAACTTTGAATATAGCCTGTCTCCAAATTAATTCAGAGTATAAGAATTTTGAAATCGAGGTCTAGCCTCAGATAAGAAGGAATACAGTTGGCTTCTGTGCTTCTGTGAAAAAAATGTAAATTTTGACTTCTGAATATTTTTCTAGCTCTGGGTATTGTTGACTCACATGGTCCATCAGCTCCCGCACCATGCCGTTCCACTGGCCTGTGCTCTCATCCAGCGCCCCGTACTTCCCATCTTCCACTAATCGCACCTCATAGCGGAAGCCCAAGATGCCAGAAAGTTCCCTCAGCAGGTCGATACAATAGCCTTCAAAGCGGTCATTTCCATACAGAGGCTTGTCTGACTTCTTAAACATCACATATGGTTCCTCCTGTACAGAGAATAGAAGCTGGTGTAGAAGTGCAGAAATCTTCTTATTTTTGTATTCAGTATTTTCTGTGTGTGTGTGTGTGTTGTTTGTGTTCTTTCATTTGGCTGTGTCTACCAGTATGGTGGATACACGCAGGGATTTGTTAGCCAGAGAGTCAGTGATGTTGGATGTCTTGCTTTTCTGAGTCTCTGTCATATTCAGACCGCTGGGTGGATCCCATGTTCCAATCTGTTAGAACAATTCAGTGTCAAATTGACATCCCCTTTTGTATCTACAAAGAGGGAATGCAACACTTCAAAGCATAAAACCAGCATTTTTTTTCCCCTTTTTTTAAACTTAAGTCTTGAAGAAGTTGCAGATCATCAGCTGTACCAATGAGTGACACACCTTTTCCAGCCCTTCCTCCTTCAAACTAATGACATCCAGGTCGAAATCTGTTCTTAGTCCATTGGTCTTGTTGAACAGAACACGCCCTGTCAAACCATCCCAGTGAGCCTAGAGATGGAAAAATACACAATAATAAACTAAAATCCATAAGCCTCAGGCATTATCAGCAATATCAATCTAACTATATATTAAAAATGTTTCTGGCAATTATTAAATCTGCCTGGCTCTCCCTTCGCTGTCTATCTCAGCAACATAACAAGAAACAATAAAGCAGAGAGAACAGAAGCAGGTTTGACAGGTAAGAGTTCATTATGCATGTGGTTCATTGGGCTTGAAGTTTCACATCAAAGCCATTGGAGGAACAGACGGGCGTGGAGAGCGATAGCAAGCTCAGGAGGGGGAGGAAGCACTGGCTACAACAATGGCTCATTCTGAAAATTACCTGCAATGATACCATCCACAGAATGAAAGAGCTCTGTAGAACAAAGCAAATGGCTGACCCTGACTGGAGTTAAGGAGACACGCAGAGGCTTTGATATAAACACAGGAGGAGATAAGCATAGAGAAAGCATGGGGGGAAGAGAATGAAACATCCCAAAATAAATGTAGTAACTGTGGATAATGTAATGGTTATTTAGATTCCATTTTCATAAAGAGTTTTGAGAGCAAAAAGGTTAGGCAGTGAATGTGTTTGAGATGCTTATTACGATCACTGCAAGAGACAAAAATAGTAGCATGCTTTTCATGAAAAACAACACTGAAATTGTGACTAAACCTTAACAACAAAGGAATAACAGTATTATACAAAAAAAAAAAAGCCTGCAAACCGATGATTGCATGGGTCAGAGATCAAGACATAATGTGCACTGATAGCAGTGATGGCCTTATACCTCTTTGATAAGATTGATGAAGCGGCCTCCAAAGCGCCATGGCTTATGGCGATTACACTGCAGAGAGCTGACGGTGATCTGCTGCGACTGCTGCACTGCCACCGCCACCACATGCACGGCATCATACATCAGCGCTGCATCCGTCTGCAAACAGGAAGTTAATATTATCAGACATTCTAATGTGACCTGTTGATCTTCCGCCCACATGACGTTCCTCCCTCCATTCTTTTACTTATGGAGTAACGTAAGAAACCATTTGAAGTTTTGCTTCACTTTGAGAGAACCTGTATCGGGAGTATTGCCAGTAGCAAACGCCCCACAGAAATGGCACAGCATCTCAGCCTGTTAGTAAAAATATCCGACAAATGTCTGAGGCAATCAGAAAGCTCTGCCAGAGAGAGTTTTTCAGTGGAAGACTGGCCTGTCAGTGTGAAGACTAATGGTTCCTGATGGGTGTGCCTGTTTTCCAGAGAGAGGGAGTGCAAAGCAGGCACCAGTAGAGACAGGAGAACTCTGACTGGCTCACTCAACATGCTGGAGCAGTGTCTGGGATTCATAGTGAATTGCATAAAAAATCCTCCATGATAACTATCCACCTAACCCCTGAAATAAGCCATCAAAGTAAATGCTGTAGCTTAAACTTCTCACTCTCATACTGAGATTTATTTTAACCACTCCAGCAGGCACACATGAATTCTCTTCATCCTGTCTGTCCACACAGTTTGAGACACTACATTTACTCAGGTCAACACATTACAGCTCAGCTCAGATCTTCTTTACATGGTCCCTCACAGGCTGAAATATGCTGCAGTGATCTTATTTGACAAGTCCTGGATGACCGACCTGCAAAGGAGAATGAAAAATGACTGCAAAATGTCTGCAGCTACAGTGTAAGATCTTGCGGGTGTGCTTACTGCCAGAGAGAATGAGCTGGGCTGTTGCTCAGTTTATATTAGCTTCCTGTGTTTTCTCCTTAGGTGCATCGAGGCATCCGTTTCATCCAAGTGGCAGAAAAGGGACATATAAAGGGTCAAGGAGGGGCAAAAGAATGCTCTGTGTACAGTTTTTTTTCAAGCCTTATTAGTGTTGACAGGCCAATTACAGAGATAAATCTTACATTCAGCAGCAAGGGAAGAAGAATTTGTAGATAGAGAGAGAGAGGGATGAAGCTTGTGTGTGGTTGCAGTGGTGGGAAGATCCGTTTTTAGCCTGTCCTTTCGTTCTTCTGTTTTCAGAGTTGGTGGCTGCTAATGTCAAAGGCAGCAGCAGATCAGAGAATGGGAGGCAGTTCTGCACTCTTATCCTCTCTGCTTTCTCGGAAAAAGGGAACAGCTACGGCTCTATCTGTTCTCCCAGAGCTGGCGATATGTCAGTGTGTGCCACTGCAATAATCTGTCACATGCTAGTAAAAATAATATTCACTTTATTTTTTTTTCTGAAATGATTCATTTTGAATTTCTCAAAAATGGATGTTGGTATAGATTCATTAAAATCAAATCGAATTTGAGCCTTTAATATTTCTTTTGACACACATCATGAGTGCTCTTGACCTCTCCACGTCCTCCACCAGCTTTGATGTTTTCCTCTGAAAACAAATCAACAAACTGATTTTCAGTAAATCAGTGTTACTCTAAATATATCCCATTAAACACTTCAGGGAATAGAAATCTGTCAACTTGTTTTCTAAAAACAGAAACAGTCTGAAGATGTCTGTTTGGACTTTTATTTTTAGTTTACTTTTAATCCTGACATATGCCTGAGTGTGGAGTTGTTTTTAGCACAGCCTTGATATGTGACAGCAGGCTGATGATTAATTTTTATGAAAGCTTAAGAGACACATATGTATTGTGCTTTTTTCCCCACAGTGTTGTTTATTTGGTGTGTGTGTGTGTGTGTGTGTGTGTGAAGGTATTGAGATTTTCAATGAAAATTGTACAAATATGCACCAGTGGTGGTATTTTAAATGCTTCGATGGTTTTAAATGTAGATGTAAAAAAAAAAAAGGCAAAAAGATTTTTTTTTTTTTCATTTTTTGTGACTTTCTCAGGAGAATCACAAACTCGCTGTGAACACAGTAGTGACACACACTGATCAGCCACACCATTAAACCCACTGAGGTGTGTGAGGTGAATGATATTCTGCTGGGGAGCCTTGAGACCTGGTATTCTTGCAGATATTTAAGCACTACTCACCTAAAAATTGCAGCAAAGATAATTACAATCCAATTTTGATTAAACATCAAATGGAAAAAAGTTTACCCACAGAGACCCCATACTGGAAATTAGAGGACCTAGAGGAGTTAAATTACACTACAGGGGGTCCTCTATCCTTGTTTGGGGCTAGTGCTGTTATGGAGGTGAAATGGTAGTCAAAAACAGCAAAACACAGTTGAAACTCACTGTATGGCTTTCTTTAATTGACATTTTGTTGTAATGCTATCATAAACATTAGTAGCATTAAATATATTATACAATGGATATTTAAGGGTTCTTTGCTTGAGGAGCAGACTTAAAAGTGCAAAAATAGAAAATAAAAAAATAAAAGATGAGCAGCCCTAGTTTGTGATGTAAATAACAGACTGCTTTATGATGAGTCATGTTGTATGTATTCTGTTTGAGTGTGCTTTAAAAAGGCTCATATATCAGGGTACAAAAACAGTTTGTTAGCAGCAGTGTAAAAAGGTTTTATCTGGCCAAATTTAGAGGCAAGACTTTGTTTATGGTCACATAAATATCGATCAGATGCATCAGTTTATTTGAAAACAGGATATTGAATGGGGCACAGTATAAACACAGATCTGCAAGCTGCTGTGTTTGCACTCAGACGGCAAAATAATCCACCAATTTCCCCATCAGCTTTATTGTTTGACTGATTTATACCATTCTGTCAGATTCTCTTCTCACTTAATGATTTGTGGAAATATTCCCCATCTTTTAACTTTACATGGATCTCGTATATCAAATAGTCTCTCTTTCCTATGATTTATAGGGCAAAGAGCTTTTTGGAGCAGAACAGTTGCTGAAAATCCACATGCAGTGGAAACAAAAAGGCTGGCATCAAGTGGAAGGAATGATCAAGGGGAAAAAATAAATAAATGAAGACTCACAACTCTGGCAGATTGCATTTTATTTAAAAACAATCCAAGAGCGATCTTGATATTTATTGCTGAACCAAGCAAAGGTCCTGCTGGATGCTTTAAGTGCTTTAAGTGGAATTAGTTTAGCACCTTTGAGACACTGAGACAGAACAGGGAAAAGGTTTCAAAGAAGATGTCCCAAACCTTTGTTTACTTGTTCTTTCTCTCTTTCTATCTTTAGTCATTCAGATGACCATCTGAAATCCACAGTCATGTTTTGTGTCAGTTAATATACCAGTCCAGAAACTCAGTTCGTACATCAGTAAATGTACAGGTCCAGAAACAATTTTCCTTCCAAGAACTCACATGCTTCTTCACTTAGATGCTTTTGTTCATCGTTGCATCCTCTCTCTCCCATAAACACGATACGTGAGAAGCATGCAGATACCAATTAGCAAGATGTGTGTGAACCACACACACACACACACACACATTAAAAACATGATCACAATCAAACTCTGTGACAAACCCTAGTTTGCAAGCTTCCCACAGGCAAGCCTAATTTGTTGCCGTTGTGTGCACCTTCCTCATTTAGAAGAGGTGAACCTCACACTAAAGCAAGCTGCTGCTGTGTGTGTGTGTTTATACAAATATATTCATTTTTGCTGCATAAGTATTCACACCAGCTCTCCACCTGTGCATAATTCTATATGGTAATGTAGCACCCTGAAAAACAACATCTCTCTTTCTCGTCTCACCTCCTCCCAGACAGCTGTCCTCTTCCTGGATTTCCTATAAACATACACAAACACACATATAGCCAACTTGTGATGGATATGTTCTGTGGCTGCTTGTGTGTAGTGGAAATTCACTATTTAAACATACATGTGATTAATCCTAATGAGATTAGTACGGGTCTGTTATATGCCACGCATGGCTGGGCTGCAGCTAGAAGGCATAGAGCAACAACAACAGACACAGACCAACTTGCTAAGATGTGCACTCTGACAAAACCACCTCCCAGCAGTATTGCTACCAGCATCAGCGTCACAGTGTCAGCCGGAGAAAGGAAAGCTCTTTGTTTTCTTGGAGGTGAAGTCACTGCCCCCGGATCACAGACAGAACCATGGGGTTTGCTGATTTGATTGAAGAGGGAGGTAATTATTCATTTCTTTCCATAGTTTATTTGTAATTGTGCTGCTTTACTGAGTAGCCTGTGCAACAGAGATTCCTGAATTCTCTTGCTTTACTTTTGTGATACTATTAAATATTTTTCCAAATTTGACTAAATTAAAGGAGAATGGTGGGATATATCTGGACATTATTAGTGCTGAATTTCAACCTGGGATAAAAACAAAATGGAAACGGCATCAATAAAGGTATACATTCTTGTTGATGAATATAAATACTTCCAGTTATATTATCAATTTAGAGAAATATATTTATTTCCTTGATGCTTATTTGCTTAATGAGAGCTAGAAGATCGATACCACCCCCATATCTATCTGCTCAATGCTAAATTGGAGCCAGCTGTTATGTTATTATCTACAATAACGAGGCACAGATGAAATGCCATCAGGGAGGTGCCTGATTGGTCCCTTATTCATTCAGTATGACGACACTAAACTTACAACTATAGTCTTAAATAACTGCATTATCTTCAGCTGCAGGATGAACAAAGTGTCCGGAAACAGATGGCGTGGGCCCTACAGAGCCCTGATCCCAACATCTTTGAGTCATTCTAGGATTACATAGACACAGAAGACAGTGAAAGCAGAACATACAATGTGGAAATGATGGAACATGGCCACCGGCTTTGAAAAGCGAAGCCATTGCGGAAGTTGCTTGCGAATGAGGCTTTACTGGTTCCAAAACATCTTTGGCTCCAAAGGAGTTTTTTTTTTTTTTTTTTCAAAAAGAGTCAACTTTTTTCAGGAAATATAAATTATTATTTTATCCAGGGTATTATTTTCATGAGGTACATTCATCCCTTCAGATCAACTAAGTTTTATTTTCATTACACCAATTCACTACTGAAGTCCTCTCAGGGCACAAACCATAAAGAGAAATCTGATAATTAACTTTAAATAAGTACTTGAGAACTTTAAGAGGAGAGACACATCCAACATTTCAGTGATGGTAATTATTAGGATATTAGGCCTAAAGCGCACATATGTTTGGGGGCATCACAGGCTTGATGGACATGGTAAATGTCTGTGGGAGTGATTGACAAGCCATTTGGAAGAAAGACAGATAGTTTCCCTGCTGATTAGTTGTCTCTTGTTGGCAGGTTAGACAATATTTTTCCCTCAGACAGTTTGGCTGTTTATTGGCTCTTCAAATAAGTTTTTAATTCAGTGCAATTGTGGCTTGTTGCTTGGTATACTAGACTCACACACCCTTGGGAAATTCTGATACCCTTTTATTTTTTCATTGCATGTAACTGTTTATTTTCTGCTCAATCTCTTTCAGTTTAAATACGCTTTTCATGGTAATCCACTTGCTTTCAGCAGAACACGTAAAATACTCCCAAAAAGCTGATGCATTATCCCCCAGAGTGTTCAGGGAAGACTATTATTATCACACTTTACATGAATTATGGATGACTTTAATAACTAAGCTAGACAGAGTAACCAAAAGGGCTGTGTTCAAACTGTCTATGTGGTCACTCATACACTTTTCCATTATATGGTGTTTAGATAGAAGTCTCGCCGAAAGATAAAAGCTGACAGCTGCTGATTCATTTCAAACATTTCTTGGAGGTAACATATAATTTATTTGGCATGAACAAACAGAAGCATATCTTTGGTCATGGACACCATGTCATTGCTCTTTTCTGATAAGTGAGTTATCAGAATCAGAATATGTATATATATATATATAAATATATATATATATGTGTGTGTCCAAATAATTAAAACCTTTAGCAGATGCACCTAAACTTGTCTCTGTGTGGACACGACCTACCACATTTGGTGAACCTTGTCACAGTACGGTTACCACTGGGTTCGAAAGATCAAACCAACAGTCAGCAAACCAAATGGTGGCATCATGGGAGTTACATCCACATCATCTATATAATGTTTCTGAAACAAACAAATTAAATCCAAAGAAATTTCTCCAAGATTCTAGCAACCACCTATATGTCAAGTATCTTAAAAACCTGAGCAAGTATATTTAAAAGATTACTAAAATCTTGATTTGAAAGATGTTAATAATTTTTTCTATAAAGCGAGAACTTATTCTAATAAATACAGTTTCAAAGCATTATTTATGACTCTTCATTTAGTTTCTTATGCTTGAAACTTCTGCATGGTCCTGGACTACTGAAATTGATGTGCTGCATGAGGCTGTGGATGATGAAACTGAGTCACTGCATTGACAGTTGTGCAAATGTTCGGTCCTAGCAGGACGATATTGGAGATGAGAGCTGAAAAACACTGAAATGTGACATATGTGATTTATGGGGCATATTATGGCGGTTTCAGGTCTCCTAGCGGAAAAGGGAGAACAGGCAGTGTCAGATCATTATGGTGAAAAAAGCCCCTCGAGTGACTGCAGGTCACTGTACTGCCATCTCTCTCTCTGTCCATGACTTTTCCACTCTGTCTATCCTCGCCTCTTTTCTTCTGACTGAATATGTTCTGCCAGAGTACCTCCTCCCTTCACCCCCCATCTCTTCCTCCCTTTCATCCCTTTGGTCGACCCGCTGCCTCTCTACAGTATTTCACTGAGCTGTGCGTGAGTGTGGAAATATGGCAGGTTTAGCCAGTGCTGTCACTGTTACTTCTCCATTTTTTCTTTTGTGTGTTAAAAGGTTTAATCTCTTTCTCACATTGCATTTCCACATGCTGAGGCAACAGAGAAGCCCAGCTGCATTTTCTTTTTAAAAAAAGGATTTGTCACTGGGAAGTAAGACTAGCTTCTTTCAACAAGGACCCTGGGGTAACAGATTCATCGATGGTGGCTGGATTTATGTGAAAGCACATTCAGAGCTTTATTGTAGATTTAAGCACACTTTAAAGAGGGATAAAGGACTACACTGCAGAGGGTTTTAATTTAAAAGAGAAGATCCTGTGAGAGTGGTGCAAGTGTGAGCAGAAATCAGTTTGATGGATGTCCATATTCATTGATTCAGTGCCGCTGCACCATTATTAAAGTGCCCTAACCAAAAACTGACAGAGGCGTTATTGTTGAGAAAACCTCCATTTTGACCCGACAATGTACTTTTATCATATTGCCTTAAAGATAGTTTTGTTTGAAGAATAATTTCTTTCATCACTGTAACTTTTTTAAATCCTATAATCTTGATAAAATGTGTTTGAACTTTCCAAAGAAGAGAGGCAGAGAGAAAAGAGAGTTAATGCCTTTGTTGAACTCTAAAACAATTAGTTTACACAGCCAAATTGGCGACGCAGTTCAAATATGCACATAGTAACTATCTAGTTCCGCCTCTGTTTGCTCAAAACAAACTGCAGGTAGGACTGCCAGAAACACTTTCTTGCATATTAGATTTTCCCAACAAAGCTTTGCCTGGTTTGAGGGTTTTCAAAAGTATTAATTCAATTTCTAAGAGGAAAGTAATTCAAACTTGGACTGGCTGAAAAGTCAGGGGATCAGCACAGTAAATGCAGCTCATCCTGTGGTGAGTGTATTTGCAAGTTGTTGACACACTGTATATCACTCAAAACCACAAAGTGGTGTACCAACCATGTGACAGACTACCACTGCTATCTCAAGAGCAAAGCCACTACTGTATCAGGGTTAAAAATAACATAAATTGTGACAGCACATCAGAAACATCAAATATGATGCTGTGCTTAACTATTTTATTAAGCCTGACAAAATAGGCTGTCATCGCTGAGAGCAGAAGTGTCCCACATTGGTCCCTCGGGCAACAGCATGCTGCTGGCAGCACGGTCCAGTCAGAGTCCACCCTAATTAACACCATGCTGCTTAACCTACATCTGATTAAGTAGCTGTTTAACATGTTGGCCCAACCTCATATTTAATCAGACTCCAGCCAGGTTTAATTTCAAATGCTAGTAGGTGCCCTCTCCACAGGCTTTACGTCCTCTTAGCTCATCAAACCTTTTCAAAAATGTTCAGAGCAACAAAGCATATGCATTGCTATCTCTTGTAAACAAGGCAAATGTGATCAAATGGCGAACTATCTGTGACAAAGAAAACTTCAAGTTGGACTCTACAGAGGAGGGTTGATGGAGAATTAAACAGCCCTTCGAATTTTGCTACCATCTGGTGAGCTCTGGTGGCCAGAGAATAGGAGACAGCAGAAGAGAAAGGGGGAGAGTGTAAACAGTGTGGCGGGAGTCCCAGTTTAATTCATTGTGTAAACAATACAGTCAGTGTTAATTACATCTGGGTTACTGCTAAACAGTGGGTAAGATGTAGAGATCTCTCCAGAATAACATAGTAGGATGATGCCACCAGTTTAATTGAAAAAAGTATACTTGATTGTAATGGCTCAAGTCCGAAAGTGGTAATATTTCGCACTTATTTCTTACAATACTCTTCTGTAGAGCCCAAAATATTTAGCAATAATTTGTAATTTTCTATTTTATCTGTCATTACTGTAATAGAGTGCACACACTGGCGATGGAAGGTGTTATGTATTATGCTTTGTTAATATCAGTTTCTTTGTTTTTGAATTACCATGGTGGGGCAAGCGTTCCTTTCCTGGTGGAGCAAAGGCATAGTGAAGGGCTGACAACACTTAAATCTGGGTGCCACTGGATTATCAGGTTTTCAAGCTTAGTTAGCAAGTCTTAGTCTAGTTATTGTAGTTTATTTTGTGGAAGCAGGTGATGTAACAAAAATACTTTCATGTAAAAGTAGAGCTCTGGACATCAGCTTGATGTATAAACAAATGATGGTTTATTACAAAAAGTGACATCTTAAACAGATCTGCAAAATCTGTGAGGTCTCTGGCCAATTCTGAGAATCCCACTGAAAACATGTGTGAAGCATCCTTATATACCTTTCAGACAAAGACATTCCTTGGTCCTAAATTGACCAATCCCATGGAAACACATATGTGTACACACATGGTGTTGTGCTGAGTCCAGTCTTTTTGAGGCACCTAAGACCCTTATATGGTAAAACCTGTGTGTCTTGCATCCTGTCTATACATGGAATCTAAAATTAACTACTCTTAGCAAACTGCAGTCTGCTTACTGCTGCAACCCAGTATAATCCTAATCTATGCAATTTTAATAAATTCTAATTATGAAATGCTGAGAATAAGACACTTCATGTTAGCCATTTTGTTTTCCCCTGTGTGTGTCATTTGGTTTGACCGAACTGCTATAAAAGTTACCTTCATGTGTCATTGTGTTAGTTCAGCTTTCTTCAGTTGATTTTAATTTGTTTAAGCTACATTTTTGAGTATCACTGTATTTAGCTGACCAGGTAGTTTATTCCTTCTTTTGGAGTTTTGTAATAATATTAGGTCAATAAAAACCCAGTTTTGAAATGACTTTTTGTGTCCTTGTTACTTGACAATGACAATAATCATATTTCAGTTAATTAATTGGAATATCAGTATAGCACAGCCTGAAATCATTTGTGCTTTCCATACATGTATGCAGACAGATTTCTTTCTTTCTCTCCAGTCAGGTTTTTGTCTTTTCGTGTAAGCATGTTTTTTGATATACACTATCAGTCAAGAATTTGGACACACTTTCCCATTAAATCAAATGGGTAAGTGTATCTAAATGCTTGACTGGTAGTATAACAACATATATGCTGTACATATAAACTGGTGTAGAGCAGTGGGAAAAGTTATCTATGTGTATACAATTGTTATTAACACATAGGAGACATTCTTGAATACTAGAAGAAGATAAATATTGTTTTTAAGTTATTATAGCGTTATATTAATGGATATAAGAACAAGTTTAATGTAAGTAAATAACATTGTGGAAAACTGTGGGCAATTTGAATGGAAATCCAATGACCTATCCATCTTCTCTGCTTATCTGGGGTTGGGCCGTGGGGGCAGCTTCCTAAGCAGGGAAGACCAGACTTCCCTCTCCCTGGCCACTTTTTCCAGCTCACCTGGAGGAAACCCGAGACCTTGGCTCCAATATTATTTTGTGACAACCTGCCATATTAATGTGCTGTTTCACAGTGGATAATCTTTTATATTTTATTTAATTTTTCATTTTTCTATAGGTTTCTAAAATATGGCTCTACAATAAAGACATGTTCAATGTGACCCCCAGTGAACATAGTGTATATAATTCCAGCATCTCTCAGTTTGCTTGGGTGCTCAGTATATATTGTTTCCACTTGACTGATTGTTTATACATGCTTACATTATACATTGTACAATTACACACTCATATATTGTTGTCAGGAAACATTTCTGACCCCCAAGGCTAAGAATGACACTATCCTCCTGGGCCTGATTGTATGATACTAATCCGATAATAGTTGTAGTCCCTGATTGCAAAAGTTTTAATTGTCCTTTATGACATCAACAGGCTCCCACTGATATTACTGTCTACTAATATCTGCTGTGCATATGGTAGTCTACCATTTATTGGATGATATTGCCAGAATTTTTTTTCTGTATTCTGTCTTGTCATCTCAACCCTTTTTTGTTACCAACTCCCTCCCCCCATAACAATGAATGAAAGAGACACTGCAATAAAATACGAGGAAGCAAAAAGCAAAGCAAGAAAAGGATAATAAATCCTCCTTTAAAATTCCTCCTCTCCATCTCTCTGCTCTCACCCACAAAAAGGCTTCTATGAACCACGGCAGCAGTGGTGCTAATAATGTTGATGCTGTGCCAAGCCCAGCTGGTGATGCCCGGCACAGGGCATCGAGTGTCTGCTCTCCACAGTTGCTGTCTTTAAAAGGCTCTCTCCTTTGCCAAGTAGGATCAGAGGGAGGGAGATCGCACTGCTGTAATGGACACAACCAACCTGTAGACCTGTATGGAGCTCATTATGTTTGTTCAATCCATCATATATCAAATACAGCACTGAGGCATCATGTTATTCTGTGTAGCTCAAAAATGGAGTGTTTCTTTTCAAAGTGCCAGACAGCAGATTGGAATGACAACTAATTAAAAAAAAATGACTCATATTGTTTTACTAAGAAACGCATGGCTGCTTTATTATTATTTTAGGCATTTCTGCACCAGAGGTTCTTGCATGACATGTATTTGTTGTAAGCTTTAAGTGTGTAGTAACAATGTACCAGTTTAGTACTGTACCAAATAAAATAAAGAGCATCTTATTTGGCTTAACACCCATAATTCAGGGCACTCATTTGGTTGGAATCTTTGATTTGAGCAAAATGGGAATGAGATTTGTGAGTTTTTGTCCTATTATCAGAATTCAAGCAACTGTGTGTTAAAACAAGTCTGAGCCAAGTCATCCCCTTCAGAGGATTCATCAAATGGGGAATTGAATGAAACAGTTTTCAGAATGTGCTCAACATTTTAACACCAGAAACAGTTTAATGCTTACATAAAGAACAGCAGAAGCAATTATTTAAAAACATACATGATAAACACCATCTAATCGGAATGTATAGCTGCCATCTAACAGGATTCTCCAGCTTGCTCATACCGTGGGTGTCATCCACTCTACTCCCAGCAGTGCTTGTTAATGCAGCTATGTGTCTGCTCTCTCTCTCTCTCTCTCTTTCTCTCTCACTTTACCCCTCAGCATATCTCCACTAACCTGCTTCCTCCCTTTTTCTCTTCCTCTTTCATCCACTGCTCTTACTGTCCCTAATTTGAGTCCAAAGAGAAATGAAGCATACTCGGACTCAGGCTGCAGATTTAGAGTTTGTTTTGGCTACTGCAATGTGTCTAAATTAACTCGGAGGAAATTATCTGCTGTTGCTGCAAATCACAGCTTGCACAGAGCATTGTGCATGCAGCATTTCCTCTGGTTCCTTTCTGCATGCAGTGTATTTCCCATGGGGGCAATGACAGACTGCCATTAACTGTATTACAGGAAGACAGTTTCAGGCTGGAAATATTTCTGCAAAATGATGCCCATTAATTATGCTACAAAATGAAAAATATAAAGATTGCCATTTTAAATATGGTCGATACAAAAATTTTTTTGCTTATATTACAAGATGTTGTTTTCTTTTCCTTCCAAAAAAATTATGCACATATATATTTCAAGAAGTTAGATAAAATCAACCAGCAATCCATGTTAGGCACAAATGCCAGAGCCTTTAAAAAGTTTGCCAAACTTACCCAGTGTGTTTGTTATGTTCTCCATTCATTTAGTCTGTTCTAGTCAAACATACCTCCCATAGTATCCCAGATGCGTTGAGGGAGCATTCCCTCCATGTCTGCTCTCTATTAATAATAGTCATTATTATGAGCTATTACACCAGAATTTTCATTTGTGTTGATGACACTAGAGAACATCCAGCTCTCTGTGGTGGTAATTACTGCTCAGTGAAATGTAGACATCAATGAAATGATGCAGAGGTGGAAAATAACTGGGTCTGAAGCCTCAGCGAGGCTTACTCCTTCGTTAAATCTAAGTACATATTTATCTCATTAAATTGGGACTTAAAATAGTTGAAATTACAACAAAATATTGCAATCAAATATCCTATTAGATACAACCAAGAATTATGGGAAATACAATGGTCTTATTTGATAGAAAATTCCAGTAAAAACCTTGGAAACATACAATCCCTTTATTTCAATGACTAGGTGTATTTAAACTTATTTACATGTCGCAGCTTGCAAATGATGGCAAATGCAAATGTCAAAATTTTCTTGCTGTTAATAATGATCAAAGAGAAAGACAAACTGATTTTTAAGTAGAAAAAAATATTATTTCCAAGAATTAACCAATATTTGTTTATTGTTGTAGTTTTGTGCAATTTAAAGTGAACAAATAAGTAAAGGATATCATTAGAAGTCAGACCTTAAATAGCATGTTGGGACAATGGCTTATTAGTGTACAAAATGTACAGACACGCTCTACAAAGTATGGGAAGGCTGTAGGGCAGTAGAGTGTATTTAGGTAGTTATTTACTCTTTTGGTAATGTAGTTAAGAAATTATGTCTAAATGGTGAAGATCATGTCGAGGTCTGAAAGACCAATAAAACATTAAAAGGAAACTGCTTGTAGAACTGCAACAGAGTTGAGCCAAAAAGCATGGCTGCAGAGAACTTTTAGGAAGATTTGGTAGGCTCTGTTCTGTTGTTTTGGAAACGGCTGCATAAATACAGCATGACCTTCATTAAAAAGACAACATATGAAAACCTTTACTGCACCCTCACCAGTAAATCATGCACAAGAAGTTTCCAATAAAAAAGATGCAAATGTTAAACAAACTTCATGCATTTTGAATACATTATACTAATACAAAACCATAAAACCTTTTGCTGCAATGAACTAAAATATGTTTGTAATTATAAAGGAAGTAAGTGTTTATAAAAAGAACATAATAAACAGTTAAATATAAGGTATTTATGCTTTGGGTTTGTGCACAAAGAATTTTCCACTGTTTTTGGAAGCAAACATAACAATTTTATATAGAATTATTATGAAAGCACAATAGACTCCCAAACCCTCCTCAGAATCCACAATTGACTAACTCAGTCAAAAGCAACAAGTTAAATGTTTTGCCATGGGTCTCACATACTATTGAAAATCTATGGTTAGCCTTTAGAAGAGTTATGGATGTGAGATGGCAAAATAATCTGACAAAAGAAAGTCCTTTTGCAGCAATAATTGAATGTTCCTCCAAACAGAAGGTGAAACACTCTCAGCTGATATAAGACACATTTACAAACTGTAATTATTGTCAAAAGGGGTGTTATTTATGATTAGGGGGTGTTTTTGACCATGCAGGATACCCAAACTTATCAAACTGTCTGTTGGTTGTGCATAATACATCTCTAATTGCTGTAAATTCACTTCAAGTAATAAGAGAGATTTTGAGATCAACAACACATATATAAACAAACAAATTGGACTAATTAGCAGCCATACTCATTGTGCATTTCTCCACGACAGAGACACCTCTAACAAACAGAGTTAGGAGGCGGTCGCTTGGCATGTTTGTGGCTGCAAGCTTGCAGGCAGACTTCTCATTATACATCCTTTCCTGAAACAAAACTGGGCCTCACCCAAGGCACCGTGTGTCACTGTGATTTTACACTACCTTGCATTTACGCATGCCTTGTGGCGTGAGGAAACATTGCATGCACCTCTCAACACTCCTAACGTCCTCGCCCCATATCTCCTGCCCATTCTCCTCTTCCTCCTCATCATCATAACTATCTAGCTGCAGTCCATCTTACCTTCCCCACCCTACCCCTCCACATCCCATTTCAGTCAATCAATCCCTCATGAACTCACAAGGTGACACGTACGGCGTTGTCCTGGTAACCATTGCTACACAACTGTTGCCTGGTCACCGGGTGCAAACAAGCTCAGAGCTCAGCAAGGTGTCTGTACTGCACAGACTAAGAACAAGGCATCGGAGAAAAGCAATAAAAGACCGAAGGGAGGGTCAGCGGGTGGAAGGTCAGTCACTGGCAGCTGCAGTCCACCCTCTATTTAATTTAATGATACCATTCAAGGTGGTTTCTCTGGCCAGAGTGCTGTAGCATAAATGTCAGGCAACTCTGCACATTAATTAAATACATTTTTGCTACAGAAGAACCAGAAGTTATCTCAAACTATTTCAACTCACATTTATAAAGTAGGTGCAGAATATTTTTATATCACCAGAACTGTTCCTCTATTATGCATTTATCATTCCATTAAAATGAGAGTGCTTTCATATTCTTGCTGCAGTCTCTTCTTTCACTCATTATATGGGACTAAATTAAGAGGACAAACTCTAAAAGAATGAAATGAATCAGACCTCAGACTTATAAATAGACCACACTAATGAAGCACTTTGTCAAGCTTGCCTTTGGACCTATTATTTATTATTATTAAAGGACATTTCTAGTCCAGTGAGGTATGTCAATAAGGAGTATAAGATATGACAAAATGATTCATGCAACACTAATTAATCAGTTCAGCATTTCACTACTAATATCCCTTAATTTCCGGTGAAGGAGAAAAAAAAATCAAGTGACTTAACCTCTTTGTACCATTAATTTCTCTGCATTCATTACTACTGTACCTATTTTTTTACATTTGAGTGCTGCACAGACAAAAGGGAAGCATAAAGCAGCTTGAGGAAAATGCTGTGTGATATTTCTATATTTACAGCAGTGTGCTGCAGTTTCTCCACAAGATCTGACATTAAATTGCTGTAGATGTGCATGAAACAAAAAATAACAAACAAACAAACAAACAAAAAAAAAAGAAAACACAAAACAATCTGACTGATAGTGAGCATTCATTTTTGATCACATGTAAGAAAGAATTAAGACTGTGAAAGACTTTGAATGATATATGAAGTAGACACCCTGTGCTGTGTCTAATTCAAAGGCTTGTCTGGAAGCCTTTGATGAAAAGACACTTCTTACATTACAATGATTTTTCATGCTAGATCTTCAGTCTGCCAAGAAAAACAAGAGGCTGGCTAAAACAAGGGGAAAAAAAAGGTGTTTGTCTCCAAGGAAGGTGCTGCGAGGGAGGTGGAGTAAATTGACTGTTTACAGCAACAGACCCAGAGAGGGACCTTGAATGTCCATGACGAGCTCCATTCCCTTTTTCACTTTCAAATCACCTTATCCCTGGGTTTTCTGGATGGCATCCTAAAAAACCAAGGCCATAATTTCCATCCAATTTGCTCCCTCTCTCTGCATGAACACTGACAGATTGTCATATTTTGGCCATGCTCCCAGAGGAGAGTTGTGAGAGGCAGGAGGGCAGATAAACGGCTATTACCATTCACACCGGCTCATTACTGAGCATTTAGACCCAGGAACACAGACTCAAAAAAGCTCCATGCAGAGGGCATTTATGCTGCTCCTGTACCCACCCCAGGAACTCTGCACCACTGAGCCTATGATTGACAGTTCACACTCAGTCAATCTCCTCTTTTTGATGAAGTATTGTATATTTCAAAACATTGACTTGTTCCATCAACAATCATCTATAAATCCATAAAGGTGATTTTTCATAAACACAAATGCCTGCAGTATAAAATTCCCAAAGGTGCATTTGCTTTATGTCTGCCATCAGATGGTGTATGGTCACTTGGACATTGACAAATGAAGTACAGCTGTTGCCATGATTTTGCATGCACAGCATAATGTGCATTACTTAGGCGACATAGAAAGATTTAAGCCTACATACTGTCATGAATCCATCCAGCAGGCCAGAGTCTGGTTTGGGTGGGGCTTGTAGCCGCTCCATTGACCACTTCTCGATGATTGATGACACCTGAGAGTTTTCTGTATTGAGGATGCGGAACCCGGTCATGTTGACTCCGCTGTAGCGATATGGTTCCATGTCAAGGGCAAAAAGGTCCTAGAAGAAAAAATATGAAAACCATGTGTATTTGATCAACAAATTAAAGAATTTTCTTGACTTCACCATTCCACTGCTATACAGCTCTACAGATCTGGATAATTTAAAAAAAAAATCAGCTAAATGGCTGCTTTAGCCTAAGAACTAAGAGCAGAGAGATACATTTGAAGGCATTTCAATAGTTATTTTATCTCATGCTGATGCAGTAGCCTTGATTACGGCAAGACTTTCAAGGTTACAGGCAGGCTTTTGGTGGATTGCCATCTATCATGTGGAAGTGAAAGGACAACCCAATTGTCCTGCATACAGCATGCCTGGCATCTAACCAGGCAGATGTCTCTGGGACGCAACAACACAGCTGAAAGAGCAACAGCAGGTGAGGGAATGCAGAATGGGGCTGCCATGGTCAATATTTGCTGTTCCAAAAACAGCATGAATATTTGGTACCAGTACACAGCAGCTCAAGCCAGTGCAGTGGCTCGCGTTCTGCCAAACACTGGCTGGTGTCATAGTAGACATGTTTCCTCCTGACAAGTAGGAACATGCCCCGAAACAGACCTACAATCACTATTTTCTTTTGTTCTCAAGGACTTAACCACTGTCATTCCCTTCCCTTCCTTCCAGAGGTGTTCTTAAATGTATGTGGATACACAAGAAGTGGTTACATCCATAGGTACTGCCTTTTTCTGCTTGGTTTTCTCCAACTGTATCTTCAGCTTTTCCAATTGGGCTTCAAACAACACAGTGTGCACCTTGTTTGGTATAGCCATAATAGCCGAAATGGGTGACAGTATCATCTGTTCAGGGCTATAATCAGAGCTTTCAGTCCTCTGTTCTCTGGGCTCAGGGAGGATGCATTGCTTTTCATCTGAAGTGTAGTAGCTAGGAATCTTTGTAGTGGCCAGATCAAAGAACTTTGGAGAACTTCAATGGCAGCCAGAGTCAGAATAAAATACCTCCACCTGCTTTTGTCTCCTACACTCATAGCTGCGGTCAGCCAGGTGAGGTAAAAGGTCGGTGCTGGATTTAGAAAATACAACAAAGTTAAACTTTTAAAGATGCAAGGAGTACATAAACTACTTGACAGTGACTCAGCCTTTAAATTCTACCTGTTTCTATAGGATTGTGCTTGGCTTTGAAGTGATTCACAAACAAAGAAAATACTGGGATGTTTATCTTTGACTTGCTCTGAGTTAAATTGTATTCAATTTTACTCTTAGTAGAGAAAAAGTGCTATCAGACACTCAGACAGATGGATGAATTTTACCTTGCAACAAGCAAAACAGATGAGTGTTTGCACTACAATAGGCCCAGAAAAATAAGCTGTCCAAAACATACATTATCAAATGACAGTGGTGTGAAAGAAAAAGAAAAAAGCTAACAAAAAAAGCAAGAAACAAAACAAAACAAAACAAAAAGAGAAGATAAATAGAAAATAAAATAATAAAAGAAAATAAGAAAATTATGGTGTACTCACCAGTGTAGTAAAAATATAATGGTAGTATTCAGTCATCATCCCCATGGCTAGCGCCTATAAGGAGAAAAGAAGAGAAGACAACTCATGCATTCAAATATAAACATCTTAAAGAGAAAATAATTTTATTTATTTGAATTATTCATTCTCTATTAGTTGGTAAAATTATTCTGGCACTTATCTGAAAGACCGAGGAAAAATAAATTAATTAAATTGAACAATCTTTTACAAACACTTAAATGACACTTCCTTTCTTATTTTGTACTATTTTTTCCTACAGAATCAAAATGTGTTATTTATACTGATAGATACTGTTTATTTCACACATTGCACAAATGGGCAAAATCCATGTTGTTTTCAGTGAGCATACCAAGAGGAAAAAAAGAAAGAAAAAGCTTGTCGTCATGACAACAGTAGTAAAGCAGTCGTTGGAAAATGACATGCAGATAAAACAAGTGATCCTCAGGTGTGTGTATCTCCGTATCTGTATGTAATTTGAAAGTTGTTGAATTGATATTTAAGTGCAGATTACAGTTTTTAATTCTCAGTGCACATTGCAAACTAATTGGCTGAGCAATGACATTATATAAAGAGTTTAACCAAAAGTGTCCTTGGAGACAAAGTCTTTCATGTTTTTTTATTCATAACACTTACAATTTAATATATGAAGTTCTGCTCATGTAATGTTTGATAAACAGCACACCATCTAACAGGTTTATTTTCTTTTACAACTTATAAGTCCATGTGAGTCCTTGAATGAACATTACACGACAAATAAAAAGCTATCTACTAAGTATAATAAATAATCATCCTTGTTGCTTTGCATCCCATAGACACAATGCTGTATTGAGATTTCCAACAGTGTAATATTCTTCTGAGGAGACTTGAGTTCAATAAGAACCCCCATAGTTCTCATAAATAACGTGCTTCTGTTAAATGAACTTAACATGCCTGTGAGCAGAGTTACACTTTATAATTAAAAAAAAAAAACTTTATTATGCAATGGAGAGCATCCATTAGGATGGGTCAGTAGTCAAGATCTAATATTCTACAAAGAGATTAAAGATGTACAGAGCAGAAAGGAGGTACCAAATCATTTGCATCAGTGCTTAACAAGAGAAAGAGTAATAAAGAGAGAACACATGAGCTCATTGTTTTAGCACTTATTCATAACGAATGAATAATGAGCCTATGCACTCAGTGTAGAGTGTATGAAGGGATATTATGTAGATTTTGAGACTGTAGGTAACTTATTTTTAATCAGATTCAGAAAACAATGTGATGAAATTGCTCATTTTATTCAAAAATGTTCCATCAGCTTAGTTTCTCTTACTATTTACATAGTGAAGTTTAAGGTGACTTGTACGGGGCCTTAAAGTTTTTTCACTTAACACCAGTGCTTTCAGTTACACCTCTGAAAATGTCCATGGATTTAGTTCTATAGTCAGCCTAAGGACCTATCATGGAAACCTCACCTGTTTCAGGATCCAAGCAGCCATCTCATGTCCACAATCAAAGATGACGTGAAACTCCTTTGCCTTCTTCATCTCCTTCAGAAGTGGCTTGGCGTCCTTGGTCTCTGTGGGCAGCTGTCGGATCTTCAAACGAATGTTGTATCGTGACGGCGCCTTGATCAGCTCCTGCAGTCGAATGAGACCTGCGGACAAAGAGGGTGCATATAGCATGAAAGAGGAATTTTAAAGATGCGGCAACATAGTGTGTTTGATCTGTCGCCATTTTGAAGTATCTGTGATTCTAAGGGTGCCATGAAAACCAACTGGAATCAGGTTTTCTCAGCAGAAAAGGCTCATATGCATGCCTTTCTAATCCACAGTCAATTGATCCTCCTACTCATGCTTGGCAAGCTAACAGACTGCTACAGACCTATCAAGAGAATGTTACACCAAGCCAGCACATTGCATTCTTTTATACCAAAAGCACAAAATATAAAGAACCTCAATCTGCACCTTCCTACATTAACTTCCAATCTGACAGAAGCTCTCAAAATGTTGATTTGCTCTTGTGTTCCACGACACCATACTGAAGCACAGAATAGGTTCAATTTTATCGTGATGGAAAGCCATGGTCAATCCTGCCTCCTCTGCCTCTCTCACACACACTTCAGATGTGTTCTGATGAGAGAGGCTCTGTTTGCCCAGCTTGTACTTTCCCCGAGGGAGCCTGACGCCGCCATCACATATTGAGCTACAATCTTCACCTTTCATTTCTCGACCACACGTTCAGGTAGAAAGCTCTCCGGGAGATACTGTGATGAGATTACAATGAGTTTCTCCCTCAGTAAAGAACTTCAGAGTCTAGGGATGAAAGGGGCCGGATTGATGGGAGAGATGATTACTTGTCATGGGTATAAAAATGGATGGAGCAGAGAGGATAGTTTGAGAGGGAACTGGAGTGAGATAGGTTTTTTTTTTTTTCATGTGGAACCACTTTAAGATAGCTGAGCCGATTTTTTTTTATTTTGAAACGAAGTGCTGTGTGAGCAGTTTAATGGTCTTACTGTGAGTAGGGCTGGATCTCCCTGAGGCCTATAGAAAAATTGGTGTGAAACAGATACATGCAGGTCTTGTTACGAAAAGAACCACAGTAGGGAGGAATGCTAAACCACTGAGAACTGTCCTCAGGTAATCCCAATAGATCCCTGCTTTGGGGCATGTCTGCTTCTCCCTGTTTTTGTTCTTACTGACACTTTGGGAGGTGTTAAGCAAGAAAAAAAAAATTCTGTCAGGGGAGCTCAACGTTTGGGAAACACTGTCAGCGTGGATGTTTGTGAGCTCTGGCTAATGCCTTCAGACTTTCCCCCTGGATCTTCTAACGGCTGTGTGTGAATATTTTATCCCCTCCGATAGTTTTTCCTGCCAGACGTCAGATAGGCTCCAATCAGCAGTGCGGGGCCCTGGAGCATGAAGCTGTGTGATTACAGCCTGAGACTGGGTAGAAGCGGAGGGGGAAAGCAACACAGCTATGCAGCTGTCACACTTTTCAGGGCGTCAGGTGTCTTACACCAGAAAAGCTCCATTGAGGAGGCTCTGACAGAGAGAGAGGGAGGAGAGAGGTGAGAGGTCATTTCTTGGCATCTCTTCGGGACAGTTTGAGGGGGATGGAGGGTGTTAACGTACTGAGCTCAGGGGGAGGAAGTGAAGAGAGGTCAAGGAGATGAGTCAGAATAATGTGGCAAGTGGGATGAGCCACTGGGATATAATATGAGGTAAACATATGGGTGCTAGAAGGCTGCAGGAGTGGCTTTTTACTAAAATGTCAGGTGTTTAAAGCGAGATACAAAGAGGACAGGAATAGTTTGAAGACAATTAAATTTATTAAAGGAAAAGAGGAGGATTTAATATATGTTTGGAGGCATAAATTAAGGTGATAACTACAGGACAATGTCTATTTGAGCAAAATGGAATGGAATTCATTAAGCAAACTGTCTAAAATATGTATATATTTGTAATTCTGTGATTTACTTACATTTAGTTTTAACCACATCATGCCATGTAGATCATAAATTGTGAATAAGCATTTGAATAGCATCATTTTCTCTGGAGTTATTACACTTTACCTCATAAAAATATCACAGTGCTCCAGCTAAAATACAACCAGCTCTAATAAATGCATATTACAAGCCACTTCACAAACTTCCAGGATAGACAAAATGGTTTACAGACACATTTGATAGCAACCCTCAGAGATCAAGTGTCTGTGTGTGTACTTAGCGGCTGTTGTCAACCCCCACCTACTACAGTTCTGCATTGCATTAATCTGAAGAGACACGGGGTCATTCTGGGTAATGTGGTTTTTTCTTTTTTTTTTCCTCCATGCTGCTGCTCACTCTCCTGGAAGATTGACATGGGCAGCACCTGGAGGACTGAGGCAGAACAGTAAGCTATTGATTTCTGAATTAACTTGACAGGTTACAAAGCGCTTGCTGAACTCTTAGAAACAGTGCCATGTTTTGTACCTCACCTAGTTCCTCTCTTTTTTTTTTTTGCTGGAGATTTTATGGTGCAAACGTTGCAGGCTTAAAAAGTCATCACATTCATCATCATATAAAACAGACACACCTGTGGAGAGTGAAGACAGACACCATCTGTACCTGTACCTGTGCTGTCGTCATAGACCACAGTGACTGTTCTCCACTTGAAGAAGTGCACCAGGTCAAGGATGGCTCTACTGAGGGAGGAGAAGTCAGGGTAGAGGCTGACATAGTAAGAGTCCCTGTTGTCTGACACTTGATGCTTCCACTTGGTCTGAATATGGGGCACTCCCAATGCATTGCAGATGGATTGGACTGCATTAGCTGAAGAGCTGTGTGAGGGGCCAAAAATGGCCGCCACTCCAAGGGAAAGCTGATCACATGCTGGTAAGGGAGTAAACAGAAGAAACAGTGAGTTGAGTTTCTGTCATACTAATACATTTGGTCATGTTCAGTGTTTTCTGGATTCCCTTTGTGCCCTTATAACTTATATTACCCCAAATAACTCTAGGCATCCAGAACTAATGCTTGATAATATTTATAATGAAACAAGTTACAATTGGGGGACATACAGTAAATTGTGTTTTGGTTGGGATGGATATTGTGGTGTATATTCCTATTTGATGTCTTAACCAATTTAGAACTAATTTTATCATACAGGACTTTTTACCATTAAAGCCTGATGCAGTATATTTGAGACACAAAGAAAGAGAAAAGGGGGGAAGTAAATAATTTACAAATAACTATGTCAAACTTTTTATTTCATGTTTATATTTTATTCTGAGGCTGATTAATAAAATCTTTCACCTGGAGGCTTTATGGTTATCAAAATGTGACTTAATAAAGAGATTTTTATGTGTATTTCTGGAATCACGTCATTATCTTTTTTTTTTTTTTTAAACTCATTCAACTCAATTTGATAATGAAAAAAAGGACTAATATTCTTAAGTATGTATTCAGTAAGCGGTTCTGTGCCACATGTGCCACAAATATGATATTTATTCTAACAAAAGTAATATGTTTCATCATGAGATTTTTAGCTAAATGATTTTAGGGCTCTTTACAGAGGAGTGCTAAATTTTCAGACTCAGGAAAGATAACACCACAATAACTTAATGTGGAAGACTATTTCACAGTAATGTAGTATCTCTCTGTACTCACCTTTCCGGGAGGCCTCAAAGCTGTCAAAGATGTTTATTCTCTGGATGTCATAGGTCAGTGTGGTGTTGGGGAGCAATGTGCGGTTCCTGTTGATTGTGTTCAAGGCAAATTTAAAGGCTAGTTCCTCTGCTCCAGAGGGGCCACTCTCAATGGATTCAAAGATTCCCCCTGAGGGTTGGAAAAAAAAGGTAATAAGACTTCTGAACGGTCACTTCAGATAACTGTAATTGTAATGGATTTCTTAACACAAGCCACATTCAGGTAAATGATCGAGATGATGCAGGCAATTACAGCTCAAGCAGTGAAATAATTTGTATCTCTTAAATTCATATTATTGAGGCTATTGTGTTCACTGTACACAGCTCAGTCACTCGCTGGCATGAAACAGATTTATACTGCAGATAGGACATGTGGATCTCAGCTGATTTGCATTCTGTGGGAGTAGTTGGTATAATTATAGGCAATTAGTTGCATTGGGAGGTGAGTTCAGGGGCGGTTGGCCTTTTTTAACTCCCTCGCTCAGCCTTGACAGAAAGGTTCACTGTTCCATTTTGTCCCATTGATTGCAATGATCTCAAATAGGAGGTAAGCAAATAAAGCCAGTAAAGAGAGCAGGGAAGATAGAAATTAAGGCACAAAGGTCGATGGGAGAGAATTCACAATTTGTAAGTGATTTGTAAAGCGAGGCCACAACAGAGAGGCCATCAGTCAAATCAGAAAAGAAATTACTATTAAGACATATAAATAAAAATAAAATTAAACTCTGAATTGTATTTCCTCATATTGACTCATAATGGGGGATAATAATAATATAGAAATAATAATAATAATAAATAATAATCCTGATGGCAGTACAATGATGTGCCTGCCTGAAATATCTTGTTATCTTTTGGTGATACAAGAATGACCTTACAAAGCCCACAAATAAACCCAAAAATCAAACAAAACATACTGTTTCACCATCACAGAAAGTAATTTCCACTGAAAAGTAAGGCGCTGTCAAATTAAAAGAAATCCTTGTCAGTTATTTTGGGCTGAAAATAAATGATTAAAGCTCCAGATGTTCAATCAAAATGGTTCAGAATCCCAAATATAGGAAGGCAGTGTTTGTGGCCAACCTTGATGAGATGATTTCATTTTATGATTATGCCAAACATAATTTACCTGTATTCATTAGGCCAGTCAGTCTCTAACTATTCTAATCAAATTTACACAGTCATGTTATTAGGAACACATATAAACTGGATTAAATGGTGTGAGTGAGAATGATGACTTAATATTTCCATGTGCCTATCATTAGGAAGGAGTAAAACCATCTTATATGTGCAGCAACAAAATCAAACTATTTCCACCAATGAAGACAAGCCATTAAAAACAAAACAAAACAAACAAAAAAAAAACAATACCTTCCAACAGTCAAGCACCTTTGAAAGTGGACCGAATCTTAAGAAAACTTTGCTGAATTCAAAGTTAAAAGAGAATGTATGAGGGGGAAAAGATGAAAGGGGGCTGTGAGAGCAGCTCTGAGAAATACTCTTGGGGACTAGAGTGGAGTTCAGGAGTCCATCCACGGCTCCCGTCCTCTCAAAGGGCAGAGAGCCGGATTGACGAAATCCAAACTGAAAAAGTTTAAAGCCTGTTTATTGATTCAATTACAGAGAGTGAGAGAAAAGTCAGATTGAAAGAGAAAAAGACAGAGAGAGTGATGCATTTTTAAAAGAGGCAAGAAAGGGAGAGGGATAGCTGTATAGTAATAGACACAGCCACTATAAATAGCATCTGGCAACGGCAGGGAATGATAGAAAATGAGTGCAGGAGGGCAAAGAAGATGTCATTAACCCAGGGAAGTGAGATTTATCACTGTCACCATAGTGCAGCCATATATTGGGGTCTTTTACTCTATTCTATGATATTATTATTTATATATTATCAAACTGAGCCTAAGTGGAATAGGATGCAGAGTTGCATAAAATTGATGGGTATACTTTAAAAAGCACTAAAGTTTATATTTTAGCTTTACTGTGTAATTGAGTGAACTATAATGATATAGATTTATTTTGTTATTCTTTCTTCTAAGCAGCAAAGGGATGTGGACATGTTGTTTTTCGTGACATTTCATTTTACTGAAATGGCACATTTAATCTTTAAAAGTACCAACAACGGAGAATCGTCATTAAAGACAATAGAAATGATGCAGGTTTGATCTCATACATAACTGTTACATTACTCATGCCTTTTAAATGACTGTGAAACTGAGCATGAGTGTGTGTGGTGGTATGATAATAATAAATAAAAGATCAACTACCTTTAAGAACACAGAGGTTTGTTTCCTAATCTTAAATATTAAACATTACATTACATTCTGAAAATAAAATGATCATGTTTTGCTGTCTGCTCCTCCATTGGAATATAGTGTTTTACATAAATTTCTGATTAATCTTTTTAAGGTTGTGGACCCAGGTATTGATTGCAGTGACTGATGATTCTGACATTTCTCCCAAGTGGACTTTATACACCTTGGAAAAGACTCACTCATGTTGGGTTTCTTGCATATTTAGCTTGATTAAAGTCTTATAACACTCCCTCGATCATACGTCCATCCATCCACCTCTTGCTTGCTTTTGTGGTCCGTCTGATTGCAGGTGAATGAGTTACAGCTGAGATAATCAGTGAGTGTGTGTGTGTGTGTGAATTATGGAGTCACCATCACTGGGACTGGTGTGAATTATGGCGCAAATGAAAGGTCTGAGTGAGTTATGAGCTGGATAATCACCCTGACGAGCAAACAGGCCAGCTGATCTGAGGGTCTGTGCATGTGTGTGTATGTATGTTTGTGTGTATGTGGAGGGGAGACAGAGAAAATGGCAGGAATTTAAAAGTCAAAAGCTGTGCAGTTGAGTCTGTTTATTTTACACTCTTTAAACATTTCTTCAGGGTTAATTAAGCATATTTTGTATTGAACTTCGTGTATTAACGTTGTCTCTTTTTTTTATCTTTTAACTGAGAGAAATTCTGTAAAACAGAAAACATCATGTGGAATGTGTCACAATAATAGACTAACCTTGAAATTCATGTAAAAAAAATTATTATTCTGTTTTTAAGTAGTTTTGAGAAATGATTAAAGCCAAGGCTACATGTTTGTGTCTTCATTGCACTGTGAATACTTGCTGGAAGAAAAGCTTCTTAAAGAAATGAATGGAAGAATCACCAGTTTTCTCAACTCAAATATGTTTTGTAAAATGAGAGATGCAAGAAGAATATGTTGCTATAGTGACTCATTTATACTATGGCTAAGTAGCATTGGCAGCTTTGGAATCTGAACAGCTCACTGGTGAAGGAAGGGAGTTGTGACAATATGAACGACTTGTGTCTGTGACTAATGGCCGGGAGTGCAGCTGCAGGATGGTGGTGGGCTGTAGGGTGGCTGCCATGGCAACCGGCAAGAAACCCTGTCGCTAAGGCAAGTGGCCCAGGTATGAACACAAAGTCCCTCAGTTAGGCTTTAAGGCCTCCACCCGCCCACTACATCTCAACCCCATGCCCTGTTTCTGTCTGTCTCCACCTTTCAGCCACTGAGGATCAGTGTTCGGAGCCAATAGGCGGGAAGCAAAAGTGATGGAAGCGCTCCATAAATATCACTGAAATTCCCGGTGGGAGCACTCCCTGACATGTTTGGCGGTGAATGGGACATGATGCATGAAGGCCTGCGGAGAGTTGCCGCCCCTGGTCATTAATCTGAAGCTCCCCTTGGTAGAATGCTAGAGTGACCTTCCTATGCTGCACAGCCTCTACCTGAAGATCCCCAGATATTTGACCAGAGCATGGGATCTATCATATGTGCAGGACACTCACATGTGCTTTCATATCACACAAAAAAAGCCACAAATAGAAGCAGTGTGTACAAAAATCTACAAAACTCCTGCAGAGTATGGATTTATTTGTCTCACATTTATCTTTGTTTTTTGAGGTGTGACATTCTCCTCTGTTGTGGTCGACATGCATGGGCAGATAGACTTTCTGTCTTTATATTGCTTGTAACAGAAGTGATACATAAGAGTGTATTATTTAATAAATAAATTTTGACTTGCTTCCACTCAGGGACAGCATCCTGTAATACATCAGTTCAACACGTTCTTACCCCTTACTCGTCATATATGGACGCTTGATCAGGCTCCTTCTGAGTCACATATTCACGCATCAGGTACCCCCCTTTCATCATTAATTCACGTGTTTTTTTTTTAAATGTTATAAATCTCCCTAAATGTTGATAATTGACACCATGTGACTGTGGAGGAGGAGCCTGTTCCTGTAGTTTGGAATAGCATATAAAATGTGCTACGATCCTTTCACAGCTGATGTATTTGTACATTTTTTTACCATTTCATTCATTAGACTTTGGCTTTAATATCTTTTTGCCCGGCTTCTCTGAACAACCTGATCTTACAGAGAGAAACACCTATTTACATGTTCGTGACATGTAATTGTTCAAAATAACAAACCAGGACCATGGAAGTCAAGCAATGTCAAGTCAATGGTGGAGTTTTTTCGAGGTGTCTGCACGATTTCTGGTTTTGGAACAAAATAAAGGGATGCTGCATTTTTTATTGCAGAAAGAAATGTTTAATATTTATATAGTAATTTCACTAAATTACCTGTGGTACACTATGAAAGATTTGCTCTCTATTATTTTATTGTGTGTAGATATGTGTGTTTTTTCTTTTGCTTAATTTTTCTTTTTTGTTCATAATCAGATAATTTTTAATTAAATCTGGCCACAGACTCTTGAATTGTTGTTTCATTTACATGTTAGAAACTATAATTTTATTTTCCTATTATCAATTCACCTCCTATATTATTATTGATAAGAAGAAAGTAGTACACTTAACAATGTACTCTTGTTACCTGTTTGTGGAATATCGTTCAAAACATTATGCAAGATATTTTGTGGATTTGCTATGTATTTCTAGCAACAGGAGAGATCAGTGTGCCTGCACCTGTTCCAGCCATTTGAATAGGCATGCCTACGGTTTTAGTCAAAATAATTTCAAGAGGCACCCAACTGCAGAAAAATGGCAGACGAGGATGTCGCCGTCATATCTCAACTCTACTCCGGAAGTCGTGACCTCGATAGGGACAATGCCCTATTCATGTGAATGTTGTTGGTTATTCTGTGCTTACTGGAAGTTTTTATTTTTTACCTTTATTGAACGTGAACGCTGTAAAAAAATTATAAATAAAAGACAAAGTTGGACCAACGATGAATTGAACGAATGCTAAGAGAGAGCATTTAAATGATCGCTTTATTTAACAAGTTGTTAGTTCTCTAAGATGTGGTTCTGTACTAGGAATGACAAATTGCTTTTCTGCTCAATTCTATGGTCTGCGCTAATGTTAGCTTAGCCAAAGAAGGTGCACTTCTAATTAAAAAGTTTAATCTGCCTTTTTGATGGTTTATGTAAAACATCTTTGCACACAGTCACTTCTATTAGCTAATATTAACCGGTTCATATAATAAACATATACTGTATGTAGCTCTGGGTGATGGTAGAGGAGAGCTGTTTCCTCCTCCTACATTTACCCTTTAGATCAGTAAAAGATTATCAGTATTCAGACTCTCAGTTTGTATCATAAATCCATGTTCATAAATAAGTGATCAGTTGACTTATTTTTCAGATGCATCCTTCCATACGACGCCTAAGTGGAATGAAAAAAGCCTGTTGTCTTCTGGGTTTAAGTGTCATCTCTGCCCCAAATTTACCATTGCAGGTGATGGTGTGATCAAAAGACAACTTGGAAACCACACAGCCAATGCAGTGCATTTCCAGGGTATGTTAATGAGTAGTGCATGTATGAAATCATCACATGTAACAATAATGTTGATCATTGTTTCTGCATGTACAAGGTGTTGTATTTCTTTTAGTTCCATCAGTAAGCTTAGCATACTGTTCCATTCTGTGTTTTTATGACCAACCAGTATTGGTACCAGTACCAGATGTTCAAGGACCGGCTGCACAAAGATTGTGCTGGAAAAGGTCACAACTATCTCAACCATGACTCATTCTACAGTGGATACAAAGATACAAGTAACAACCCAAGGTAAAGCATCATTTACTTAGTAAATGGAGATTTACCTATCCTAAATTGTAGCTGTTTTCACAAGTAGTGTGAACAAAACATGTTTCTGTTGTCCAAAACCATGTCCTCTAAAGACAACATTAATCCTAAAAGAATTTGAAGTCATTGTAAAGATTGTAACAGATTTTACCCACAAGTATTACAGTCATTTCACAAACACTGAGCTGAATTATATTCCTGTTTATGCTCTGAAATTGTGTGCTGATAAATGACTTTACAAACGGTTTATAGAGTCACTCAAGCTGAGTGATGTCTGGTTTTTGCAGTTTTCATTTTTCAATCATCTTCATCTGCAGGCTCTTGGAGCTGCTGAGAAAGGAAGGGGTTCTAGCTGTGTTTTCCAGGGATCAGCTCAGGGTAACTTTAAATAGACTCTGTTAGTAATTAAATTCTCTCTCATAACATGTTCACCTTTTACCGCTTATTATTTTCTTTCAGATCTTCCATGGAGGATCTATTCCGACCGAATGCTCCTAAGGCAGAATAAAGCTGCTGATGCAGAATTTAAGTGACCAGCAGGTCAAGTCATGAGTCACATGTATGTGTGTTAACATTCAAAAGATGAATGTAATGATCTACTTGCAGTACTTGTTTTTTATCAACATACTTTGGCTAGTGAGGGTGATGAAAGAGGCTGCATGTATATGATCATAAATTAGGAGAGGAGACGATTTAATCTCTGTCGGAGAGGGTAAGATGGCAATGTATCTTGCTTTGGAAATGAAAGGACATTATTGGTTTATAGTTTTCAATATTTTATTCCTAAAATCTATATCGCATATCGTTCGGATATCCTGGATATCAACAGCGACAGCAGACTATGGCTCATATGCATTTACTTGATGAAGATTATGAGAAAAAAAAGTTACAATTTCTTTGTAAACTATGAAAGTTGTGCTCTATAATAATGTCATTTTGTGTGTGAATGTGTGTCAATACACAGCTAATATCCATTAACCTATCCATTGTTTTATGTTTATCTGGGGTCAAGCCATGGAGATGGCAGCCAAAACCAGGAAGCCCAGACTTTCCCTTTACCCAACAACTTCTTCCAGCTCATCTGTGGGGATCCCGAGGTGTTCCCACATGTCTTTCCTCCAGCTTGTCCGGGGTCCTCCCTGGACCCTCCTCCCAGTGGAAATGTACGGAACACCTTATCAGGGAGGTTTCCAGGAGGCATCCTAACCAGATGTGACCACTCCCCTCATAATAAAGTACATTATACAAGCTTTACAGTCATAATCAGCAAGACATATTATGTTACATATATATTACATGAAAGTTTTCCTGCTCCAGGCTCGTCTAGGAGGACTCTTTTTTTCTTTTTCCTATTGGCTGCTCTTGATGTCAGTAGATTTTAATCGAAAGCTGTGGAACGTTTTACTTTTTCTCACCACAGATCATTTAGTTACTGAGTAATTGACAGTTTGGCTGTACTATATGTTTGAACTATGAAGTATTTGTTTTTACTACCTTATTTAACATTGCAAAACTGGAAGAACTATCATCCTACATGCAGCCTAATAAACCTTATATTTACATTTATCATCAAGAACAGATGTCGGCAACTAAATATGGTTTCAGCCAAATTTTTTCTGACCAACTGAATGGCATGCCAAAATTACATCTTCATCAGGTAAAACTTGTTTTTTCCAACTAAGCAAAATGTTTTCATTACTATACTATTATATATTGCACAAAAACTCAAGTTAATAAAGTTATTTATTTAAATTTAATTGAATTTTCTACAGACTGACTGACTTGGCTCCACACTGTGTCTGTATTATGAACAGAAAGTAACCTGGTGAAAATAAAGCTGCTATGTTTAATTACCAACTCACATGCTTCCCTGAGCCTAACCAATTTATTAATAAAACTAGAACTACTCAGAGAGCAGAGACCTCCACCAAGCCATAGGCCGCTCACCTGAGAAAAATCCCAAATAGCCCAACAGCCCACCCAGTACCCCCCTATATTTTGAACCTTCTGGATCACCATCCAGAATATTAACATGATCTGGGTCAAACAATGTCAGATTATAACATCTACCATGATGTCGTGCCAACCAGCAAATGCTCCAACAAATGAATGAGGAAGCCTCAGAAGGGGGAGAAATGGTCAGCTTCTCTTACTAAAAGGGCCACGTTAGGAGTAGGTATCCTTGAAGATGCCAAGGCAGTATTCACCTCGAGCTGCAACTAGAAGATGCTCTGTTTCATTGCTTTAGCTTTATATAATGCTTTTGTTCTAATTGTTCACCCCCAAATAATTGATTAAAAAATGTAAATACATTTTAAAATTATTTAATTTTGTTACATAATATCTATTTCTGGGACTGCTGCTAAGTGGCATAAAAAAAAGAAATCATCCATGTGCCACCAATTATTCTTTTTTCTTAGTGGATATTTTTATACTAATTTCTTGTTTGTCAAGTGGATCATAATGATGAAAACAGCAAGTAAAAAGGAACTTACAAAAATAGTAACTAATGATTAAGTAATTAGCAATGAATAACTCATTACTAGTTGGTGCTGCTCAGCAGCTGGCTTAGAGTTAATCAAAAATTATTTATAAAGAGAATGATCAATATTCAGCTTCAGTGGTATTCATGAACAAGCAATAACCTAATGGAATTCAGTTAAATTGTGAGAGTAAAAGGTGTGGCACAAAATGAGCTGCATTGTTTGAGAAGAATAGAGTACAGCAGATGATATACTTTGTGAAATTCTAATATATTTCCCTTGAAAAGAAAATATAACCTAAGAAAACACTTCAAAAACATTTCAATTTAAGATTTAAATGGTTATCAAAAAACAGACTTGGCTTCGTTTAGGATTTCCCAAACAACATAACTATGAAAATACTCAAACTTCAAATATAATGCACCAATTCCAGAAATACATGAGAGCTGCTGTAAAGGCCTGCATTAAAAGTAGTAAATTGTAGATGTATACTGTCCTGGGAATAGAAGACTTTTCTAAGTTGTCTTACAAAAAAGCATAATCAAAAGTAAATCAAAACAGGGAGCTTGTCAATAAATCAATACCTCTAATTGACCAGTGTAGCAAATGAGCATGACACGATAAGACTACAACTTGGCTTGTTGTTGTCGTTTCCTGCAGAATAAAATCAATCCCGTCACCATAAAGCCTCTTGACACTGGAGTGGACTGTCACCTGCCACTGCTGAATGCTAAGCCCCAGGCTGACTCACACACTTCACTATGCAAGTGTGAGCACACACACGAACATGCACTACAAAGATTGAGACTAAACAAATCTGCCGGATAAGAAACAACTGAGTCCAGGGAAAAGTGACTGATGTAAGAATTTAAAGCTCACGCCTGCGGCGTTCAGTGATACCTGAGTTCGGCTGCACTCAGTAATAATTAGCCTGTCCACTGCCACAAGATCAATCTCATCAATCTCTTATAATGACCACATACACAATCTTCAATTAGACATGTGTGCAGTGGCTATCGTCTCCAACCCAGATCCAAGTTTAATCCAGTGATCATATAACATGTATTAATTCTGAGTGCTGGCAGCAGATGTGCTAATTTGTAAGGCTCTCTCAATTCATAATAATGTGCCAGCTCCCTCCTCAAAATATGTGCTAATTTGCAAGTGCTCATTGTGGATGTGCTAAACTACCGGCTGACATTTTGTGTGCTAATTTGTCAAGCAGGGACCCCTTTTTGGTACTAATTGTGCCAAACTGTGAGTACACTTCCACAGCCTTGAATTACTGAATTCCTAAATGACTTCTGTCTGTTGGTGGTTTCCAAGCTCTCCACTGCTATCGAATTGCAAATGCAACTGAAAAGAAATACCAACTACTGTGAAATTAAGATGGATGAACACTAAGTGCACACACTTGGCGATGCAAACGAATGAATATAGATGCATTTAGCAGAAATATGTGCCTTCTCTATAGGGATTAGATGATACTGCCCACCACAAAAACCTTTTATGATGATTCTATGTGCCAGGAGAGAATAATATTAATGATCTACCTTTTTTTCTTTATGTAAATAATTCATTGTAATAATCAAATATCCTTTGAGATTCTTAAAGTCCTTTTTAATTTCAGTTTTAGTGAAGATCCACTATTTTGATGCAATATCTCCTGCAGCAGCAGTGCAGACACACCTACATCTTTGCACACAATCTGGAGGAATAAAGTGCTGCGCTTAAGGAAATGCTTGGACAAACACAGTGAAAGAAAAACACAGCTTTCAGTGTCAGTCCTTTGACACACACACTTTCTCCCTCTATCACACACACACACAATGAGAAGCTTTTTCCCAAATTGACACATGTACTGAACTGTTCCAGACCTGAAAATTATCACTCAGTAGTACAGAACATATAATTCTGTTTGGTTCTATTACAAATAGTCACTTCACTATCTGTTCAACTGCTGCTTACTGTTGCTAGATGGATTTATTGGGAGGGTTTGTGAATTAAAAAAATTGTGAAAAACTGAGGAATATTTGAAAAAGCATTTTGAAACATTATTGTCAACTGTAATAATAATTGCAGACCGAACCAATGTTTCATTGACTGAGTAATTCAGCTTAAATTCTACGAAATTGTCTAGTGGAAGCAATCAGCATGCCATGAAAACACAAGTTGTTAAATGCTATGAAACAATCCTATAAATGCTTGTTTGATTTACTGAGGTTAAACGTGCATTTAGTGAAGAGTAAACACATTTAATAAGGTTACTGATACACACAACTTAAAAGAAGTTCAAAGAAAAAGAAAAACATTAGCAGGCAATGTAGGTTTACAGACCTTACAGAGTCTATGTGAAATTTCTACATCAATGTAAGAGTACGCGTAAGCACGAGTCTGCCTTGTTACTATGTCTTTGCACACCAGGATTGCAAGGAGAGGAGTCTACACACCATTCAAACAGCATATCAGACAGCTCACCTGCTAAATATCCCGCTCAGAGTTATTGATGAAACGTGCATATAGGCCTGCCAACACTGCTTGCAAGCTAAAAAGCAACCAATTTCCAACTACTAGCTGTGATGGGATTTACAGTGTATCATCAAATCTGAGATCTAGATTTGGGCATTGGACAAATATCTGTGGATTTTAAATTTCCCTATAATGCTGAATTTATCATATTTAATTTATACAGTTTCTGAGACCTTTTGCATCATTTTATGGTAAAAACATGGCTCAAATCAATCAAAATAAAATAAAAAATTTCAGTGATTTCCTGGTATTTTCCTAAAAATATTATAAATTTATAGAAACATTTAAAAAAAATATGAAAAGATTTGATTTAACGAAAAAAGGAAATTAATATCTACATTGCACAAATATTAAAAACTCTGTTAAAAACTGTTTAAAATGGCATCATCCCTAAATTGTATCATCCCTTGCAAATCGAGGTAGCCTATCAGGTTATTTTATAAAGGAGAGATACACAACATACTGACAGTGAAGGTAATTTAGCAGAAAAATGAGGTGGCAGCTGATGCATCATTCAACAGTCCCTCAAAGAAACCAGTTAATCTTCAGTAAATATTTTCACTCTTCCCAAGCAAATAGTTTTCAGTTGTCTTTATATTGTTTTTCTTTGTGGCACTTTGGAATTGCTTTTCATTGCATCTGACAGATGAACGAGAATTTACTTTCGAATGAATCCTTCTCAATGCCCACATATTTCAGGCTGTAACGTGAAATATTCAGGAAATACTATCACTATGGAAACAAGATTTATACAAATAAATTCTCTAAACTCAGGATAAAAAATATACAGTACTGCAAATCATGTTAGGCACAAAGATATGTAAATGTAACATAAAATTTTGATGAACTTTATATTTCAGCTGTTGCATAAAAACATAGTATTTTTAGAGAATGAAAAAGAATCAATGAACAAAGTATTTGTTTAGAATCATACCCTGACTTCCATACAGAGTGGCTTTATGAGCCGAGGAGTTCTCAAAATGTCTACCTGACTTTTATATACACTATAAACACGACTATTCCCCAAACTGCAATGATAAGGTGAAATAGTTCAAGTAAATAAAACAACTCTCAAAACTGCAGTTAAAAGGTTTTTTTGCCAGCACAGAAAATATGTGAATTGTTTCTAATATATAGCCCATGGGGAATGAGCAGGAGCACTTACTTAATAAAATGATTCCTTTTCTCCATGCCTCACTCGTCTCAGCCGTTCCTTTCTGTGGCCCATCTTTTTCACTCCTTTATCAAACACACACTCACTTTCTCACCCTCTCAGGCAAGAATGCATCTCATGGTGGCCTCTGCAGGTGACAGATGGCGACCTCACAGCACAGCTCACTGTAAACTGCGTTTTAATCAAGCCTAAGCACATGTGAGAGATGCTAATTATCCACTGCAGGCTAAGAGAGTCCAGCCTGGAGAACATTGTGACTATGCATGTGCATCACTGGTTTATAATCACTTTCCCCATTGTGATAAACCAGTCATTGATGGCATGCAGATGAGAAATATGAGGCAGGATGGACAGTCTCAAGTGTCCCAGGATGCTCCCGCCCTTAAGTTGCATAGCCCAACAAAATGAATATGGATAAGACAGTAATCTTGGAAGCTCAGAATAAAAAAACAAACAAACAAAAAAAAACCTCAAAGTTAAGCATAAGGATTTCCAGCTGTGTCTTAGCATGCCTGCCAAATAAAAGCGGGTGTTTAGACTTTCTGTTTACTATTGTGCTGTTTGTGAATGTTTACATTTCAGGCATGAAACCAGTCTTTTCCAAGAAGATAATAGTATTATTTGAATCACAACCTCTGCAAAATTGATCATGTTTAACAGATCTTGGCATGGAGCTAAAAAAGAGGCTCAATTTGTAATGTCGCAATTAGGTCATAGCAAATTATACAGGACTCCATCATCCTCTTCATTCCCTTCGTTGCGCTCATTTTAATTCTCACCGTTCTCCTGCTCATTACAGTGGCCTTGTATTACTCTCTACCCATTGTAATTTGGAACAAAACGACTGTAAAATTAGACTTTATTTCTTGTAGAGGGTCAGATGTTATCTCTCTTTGGAGCCAAAGGTCAAGAATTAATTCAGGAGGCAGATTTTTAATTCTCACAGCAGGGTTTTCATAGGGCAAAAATTCTATTTCTTTTTTCACAGAATTTTGTTAATCTGGTCACTGTAATCTTTAATTTTCACTAAATATATTTTTGCATTGAAGATAACTAGTGTTTTCATACAGTTAATGGCAAACTCTGTCTTTGAAATGCTAAAACAGTATGCATACATTATTCACTGCACAAAACTGAAACTCTCAATAATCCATTCCTTTCATGACAACTCTGTGCAGACAATAGATTGGAAAAATAAGCAGAAAATATGCAAAAAGGTCTTCCTTGCATGGAAGGTTTCAGTGCAACGTTCAATTGCAGGACTCCAAAGTTCAGTGAAAAGTTGAAAATACAAAGATATTGTTTGGCATGATAAAAAAAAAAAGTCTGCAATATGTCGAATGAGGATTTGTGCTATTGTGAGCAAGGACACTGAGACCAGAGAACAGGAAGAAGTACGGCTTAATCGTAAAAGAGAACAAAGTAGGGAAAGGATGAGGAGACAAGCTGAGAGCCAAAGGGAGGGAAAGGACAGTGAAGGACAAATGGAAAGAAATGGGTAAAAAGAAAAAGGAGCAAATGGACAGAAAACTATATTCTGGATAGCAGTTAGATGCTGAAAGTGTCTTGTGCCGTCACACTGTCTCCTTTCTGCCCGTCAGATGGATTTTAGAAAACAACTAGTGATGAGCCCATTATGTTGATAGTGGGAGTGGACGTATGTGTGTCTGACACCAAAATTAGAAGAGTTTGAACTGGTGAGGGAAGGAAAGAAGAAGGAAGAGGTGGAGCAGAAGGACACAAAAACACAGATGAGCGAATGAAACGGAGAGGGAGAAATAAAAGAGGTCACTGGAGGCAGATAAAAGACACTCAATTAAAGGACTGAATGGATGGCCCATTAGACCTGAACGGACACCTGCACCCTCCTCTCTTGCTCTGCCGCAGGGCAGGAAAATGTCAGCTCCTGGTTTGGCTTCATCAGCCTCCCATGTTGTACAAAAGCTAGCTGATGATCAGAGCTGCAGGTATGCTTTGCTGCAAAGGTGTGTCAGCTTTTCCACAGTTGTTTGACAAACACATAAGCAATTGTAGAATTGCAGAAAGGGAAAGAAATGAAAGAGACTTGCACACTGACTTTTGAAAGGAAAATAGCCAGAGGCATACAAATGAAAAAGCTGACTAAACAATGAAGTCCCTCAAAAATATATGCTCACTTTATTCTCAATAAACAAGAAAATGTCTCCTGAGAATAAGTGGAAGAAAGAAAATTGAGATTAAATTGATGAAAAATCAAGAGCCTTGTTTTAATCTATGTGCTGATCAGATGTTGACTATATTTCACCATTTCTCACATTCAATCACACCCTGCTGGGTAGAAAATTTTGAGTCTTTTGTCATGTTGAAAAAAAACCAATGGCCTTGTGTGGGTTTAGATGACAGGGAGCTGTGTCAGGGAAATGGAGCCAATTGGCTTCGTTATGTCTCCTCAAAATCTTACAACAGATTGTGCAAGATGGGAAAATCAATCTAAGTCTATTGCAGTTCACAGTAATTCTTTGTGTGAGTGGGTAAGGGGCTTATTGAAGGGTCATAGCAAACAAATGGGGAGCACTATCAAAGCTTGCAGCCACAATAAAGAGAATTAAAGTTTTGTCAAATTACTTCCCAAATTCCTCTGAGCAATTAATTAATTGCTGAAATTAGACATAAATGCAGCTTCTTTCTTCCCCTACATGTTTCTAATCTCAGTTTTCCATTCTTTTTCTTTTTCAGAACAATACATGCTGGAACTCTATTCAAATGCTTACAAGTCTTCAAAGCAAAAGAGGAGAAAAAGACAGAAAAAAATTATTTTAGCATTGAAGGGGGAGGCATAACATGCATAGCCCTGATGCATTGTGGACAAAAGAGCATCATGCTGATTCAAAGAACAAGATTTGAAGTAAGCCTCAATATGTCCCCCCACAGAGCACATTTCTCCCTGTGTCCTTGGTTCACACAGAGAAATGTTCATACATCTGACAGGCTGTGCTGTCAATGGCAGCCTGAATTTTGCCCTCACTCCTTAGGCCTGTTGTTTCACTCCTCCTTTCAGTCCGTTATTTGCTTGGCAAGTGATAAAGGTGAAACACCACTACCCAACCTGATTGGGGCCTCACATCATTGCCAACACAGCCAGAGGGCTTTCCGTAATCGATCGACTTCAGAATCCCATGTAGTTTGGACAGCAATGATTTCATTTATTGTGCATGCGCCGTCAGATATGTTTACTGGGCTGTGTGCTTGGAATACACACCGAACTCCCACTGCTTACAGAAAGAAAGAACTTTCTTAAAAATAGATATGTGTACGTGTGTGTGTGTGTGTGTAAAAGGGTGAGCTGCATTTTCAGAACTTCAGAACTAAGCTGTATTAAGAGAAAGAAGCAAATAAGTAAGTAAATAAATAAAAAAGAGAATATAAACACAATCAGTTACCATCCCGCATGTATTAATCTTAGAGAAAATACACAGTCAACATTTACTCTTGCACCAATTAGTGCTATCACCAGCTTCCACAACAAACAACTGACAATCCAGGTTTGTTTCTCTCTATTAAACAATCACTTTACAGCTAATTACCACAGTTGAGTTTAAGACATGATTTAAAAGTCTAACATGCTATCCTCTCATATAATGTAAAGCATTACTTTTTTCCCCTTCCCTGTTAGCCAAAGAGCTATATTTTCACGCCTCTTGAAGCAAAGCCAGAGCAATTGAGAGTAAATGAACTAAGGAACCGTATAGTTCTACTTAAGTCACTGCAGCTTGCGGCTGCTTACACTTGTCATTAATTCACAGTGAGATGCATTATAGGAACAGTCCTATACGGTCTGCTAGTGTGCATTTATCTTTTCTTTTCTTGTTTTTAAGTTTTTATATTTGCATTCTCACAAATGGGAACCTGTTATATACAAAGAAGTGGGCCAGATTTGGAACTGCTTATTTTCTTTGCTGCCAGTTTCTTTTGTTCTTTTCTTTTATTATTATTATTCCTCTTAGCAATGCCAACATATTGATTTTTATTGATTCCCACCATTTTACAGTCTGCTGGAGGCTGAAACAAACTACTAATAAAGGCTAATAAAAACACATTTTGGGTTTATCTCTTCAAGGGAACTACAAGGACATTTGTGTTGGCAACGCGTTTCTCTCCTGTAAAAACTGTTTCATGCAGATCTGTAGTTGCAGGCAAATTTTCAGCTTGCTAATACGATTCTGCTGACATTTATTCAGAGATGCGGTGCATGACTCCTGGCCTCCCACTACATTTCCACAGCATACTCTACTCTCCTTTCTGTCTCTCCTCACAGAAGCCATCAGAAAACAGTAATAAAAGACCACAACTGAGAGTGGGCTGAGAGTGGACTGCTCTAAGGCAAACTAATCTATCTTTACTCTGTATCTTCTGGCCTCAACACTCAGTGTTTTTCTTCTCACTCACACTTTACACAAACTCCCTTTCTCTTTCCCTCTCTAACAAACACTCTTGCATTGTCACACCTCTCTGTGACATCAAATTTTCTACCATCTCCCTTGGAGGGACTGCGAGAAGGACAGCTCTGTGTGTATTAAAAAACCCACAACCCAAAAAAGGCAAAAGAACAGAAAAAAAAGAAAAGAATCATTCCATGTGAGCGCTCTGACCTTCAGTCAGCTTTGAGACGGAAAACCAGGCAGCAAGACAAGCTGCAGGGCTTCTCTCAAGGGACGTTTTCACGGAACAATTGCGCATGTAACCCCTGACCTTTGCAGGGAAATTCACAAGTGACGATGACAATGAGTGAAAGGCTGTGAATATTGAAAGGCAATACAGAAATCATGCCTACAACAAGGGAGGAACACAGGTTTCAGATGTATTCTATTTCCAAAAAATGTTAAAAGAGGCAGTCATGCTGGAGCTGTTTACACTGCAAACAAGGTCAATCAGCTAAAGCCTCTTTCTATGTAAATAATCTTTTTAAATGTTGCTGGTAAATCTTACAAACGTTGAGTTAATTTTGAGCACAGCAAGAAAACTAATTTCATACCTCACAGATATTTGCCATTTCAAAATGGCAAGAAATCTGCACCCTGAATTAATCAACATTGAGCTTTTTGTAACTGAGGCATGACAGCAAGACCTTCAAAGATTCAGGACTGTAAACATGTTTTTGAAATCCATCTAGATAGTTCTCTGCTTCAAGCCCATGTGTGGTGCTGCATGCTAATGTAAGGCAGATCTCCTCTTTGTTCTTGAAACCCACAGTGGGTATTTTTAAACCATGGAAATCATTTGCCAGCAGAGATACTTTCACATTTCTATAAGCTACAACAAGGCCAAGTGACACATGAATATTTTAAGCAGCTTTGTGTGCATTTAAATGTATTTGGTGTGAACATGCTGGCAGTGGACCAGGGCACATGGTGTTATCCATAATTCTTAGAATCCTACACTGAACTCTAGATAATTCAGGGTGGCAAAAGCGGAAGCAAATAAAGTCAATTAACTGCTAAGTCCTTTTGAATTTGTTCCCACCGTCCTTGCTTGTTCTCAACACCTTTATAATTTTACTGCACCATAAATCAGTTGAAAGGATGAAGACTGGTTAATATTAGAAATGCAATAAAAGACCTGTACATTGGCACAGCATTGTGAAAGAAGTTAGATGAATTTCACTTTCACCAGAGGAGGTTTTGGCTTTTTTTCAGTTGACAGAAAGAAAATAACAGATTTTTTTTTTTTTTTTTTTCAAAATGAAAAATTAATGTGTTTCAGTCTGAAATTATTCTACACACGTCTATACTGGGAAAATAAAAACATAACCAGGAAATAAACAAACAGTGAGCAACTCTGAGTCAACAATGCTTTCAGGCGCAGCTGACAGCCCAGGGACACACTGCATCTGCCAATGCTGTTTGCAGATCATAGTGATAATGTTATCACTCAGCCTCGCAGCCGTAAACCAACTATGGACTACAGAATTTCAAAAACACTGAAAAATTCCATTATTGGTCAGTTTTTAAAATAATTAACATATAATGAGTAAGACACCTATATACCTATTAGTACATGCCTCACTACTTTGCATCAGAATGTTTGTTTAGGGCAGCTAAATAAGATTATGTACCCATACTGTGATGTAATTTCCAAGAAATTATTCAAAATGATTTATTTTTAGTTTTAGGCAAGCAATTATCAGGTCTCTCATACTATAAGTTTCAACAACTGCCTGAATCCCCATGGCTCTGAACACCAACATGGATTATATGACAGCTGAGAAAACTTTATTTCTACAGCACCTAAAAATACTGCTGCAATTATTTCAGTAAAATTGTCAAAAAAAAAAAAAAAAAAAAAAGAAAGTGAGCCACACTCAAGCACTCAACTTAATTCAATTCAATGTTTTGCTATATGCACCAGTAAGCAGCTACATGTCAGATTATATTGGCAGTCACTGTGAAGGTGTAAGTGGAACAAAATATTGTGTTCCAGCCCCTGGAGACCAGCGTGTACTTCTAGTGTTTTCTAGTGCTGCAGAGTGGCATGAATGGGTTTAGAAGAAGATATATAGGCTTCATTTCAGTATTTAACTAAATGTACTACACATACTGCTAATAAATGATGATTAATGCAGAAAATAATTAAATTCTATGTGAAAATTTGTTCAACATATTTTCCCACAGCTGGTGGCCTGAGCACGTTTTTCCCCCCTTCATCTATCCTATAACACTTGTCGCTCTACATGGTCAGGTCGATGCTGTGAATACAAAAGGCTGACTATGTTGTGTTGTTACAGTATGTGTGAGTGTGTAAAGGTCTTATCCTGACAGAAGAACAGCGGTTGAACAATGTGAGCCGCCTGTCTGGGCAGAATAGAGCGTGGAGCAAGGAGGGAACAGACGGACCCAGGGGAGCTGACCTCCTCATTTAGCCAGCCTCCTGCAGGAGCAGCTGGGATTATGTGCTGACTAAGCACATCCTGCAGAACAGGAAACGCTATGGAAAATGACCAATGGTCTCCAGTGTCTCTCAATGTATTTTTGTATTTATCCCCTCTCTCTTTCTCTTTGAGCTCTAGCATTAACTCTCCCTCATCTATCTCTGTTTTTTAAATGAAATCACCCACACAAAAACACATCAATTCCAATTATCCTTCTCTTTTTGAAACCTACGTTGCGCTACAACAACAATTACAAACGACTTAAGTAAGCTGTATCACCTTCGCTAAATAGACTGACCCACACAGCACCTATCACCACATATTTTAAGTGGGTGCAACTTGGCTGAAAGAGGAAAATAACGCCATAGAAATTATAGAATATAGCTTTTATATAACGTGTTTCCCCGTGTTGCACAACACGAGGAATGCTTTTATTCAGCAACAGGCATTGGAGCTGCCAAGCCCGCGTGTGTCGCTGTCCGTAGTTCTGAACAAGCGGCACGGCGGATTGTTCAGCAGCTTGGTAGACCATGGACAGAGACAGACACAGCTTTTAGCTTCGCTCCGACCGCCTCAGCTGCCCTTTAAGGAAGAAAAAAAATCAAGCATGAGCTTTACCTCAGAGCAAAGATCTGTGACATGAATCATCTCTTATCTTGCTTGGTCATGTCTATCTTACTACTGATGCCAGATGCCCTACGGATCCAATGCGCAAGCTGAACAGAAGCGACATATTTAGTATAACGGGATGCAGATAAAATCAGTCTAAATTAAATCGTCTTGACCTTAATTAAATACATACAAATATGCATATCCATCAAAAGGTGATCATGGCCACTTTCACTTTGAAGAGTAAAATGTTAATATAAGCCATCCCGCTCCACTTTCTCTTCAAGGAATATAGTCTCACTTTACCGGCATGGAAACTTTGGTCTCATGCAATGACTTTGCCTTGTTGCAAAAAAAAAAAAAAAAAAAAAAAATGACTGAATATACGGCCGGCGTCTGTCAGATAATGTGTGAGACTGGAAATCGCTCATCGGGGTGAGAAGGTAGTAGGAAGACAAGCACATCCCGTTGCCATAGCGGCAGCTCCTGCGGACGCGGCCTGACTCTAAAACAGGACCCGCGGGAGAATTGGGGATTGTAAGGATGTGTTGTCAACACTTGATGACATCCGCTATCAGGGGGGCTCCTTCAAGATGTCTTCTGTAAACGCAACAGAGAGCGGCGGGAGAAGCCACCCTGGTGGATATAATTAAGCAGTAGAGAAAACCACAAGATGCCGTGATTTCGTGTTTTTCTGGCGTTAATGGCACTATTTTTAAATTATGAACCATTATGCACTTTAGTGGAAACCGTAATTGACAATAATCAACAAGTATCGGCCCTCTCCAGACATTATTTTATACGGTTCTGTCTAGACAAGAAACAAATTCGCTTTTGGGCTATTAAGTCATACTTAATAACCTTTAAGTATGAGAGACGATTCTCGCTTGGGCCACCCCAGCCATCTCTGGAAACTGGAACTAACTATGTGTTTTAGCAATGACAATGACAATGAACACATACAAACCACGGGGATACCCAACTGTCTTACACTTCAGTGGAATTGAAGATGAAAAGTACTGCCAAGTTTATTGAGTTTATCTTTTTAGAGTTCAGTGATCGATCTGGCTCCGGGGGTATGTTTACATATAAACATTTTCAGCAGAGGGCATGCTGTGGAGTCGGCACTTTAAAAGGCCAACGAGATTCAGGACTCCTCCAGAAAAGCTACTGGTAAGGAGATAAAAATCCCCTGAGTGATGTTTCTTGAGCTTCATTCAGCCTAGCCGTGAACTTTTGCATATTGATCCATTTACTGCACGAGTTACAGTCACTCAGAGTTGTTGCAAAACTGATTTCAGGTTTAATTGAAAATACTATTGAAACTCAGTGGAGTTATAGTCCCACCTAAAATAAGAAACTGTCTAATCACACTACAAAACGCTACAGTATTGTGAAGAAAAAGTACACTTTAAATGATTACCCTTGGAAACCAAAATTTCAGAGAGCAAATCAACTAACTCTACACACGTAATAGGAAGGAAAGAGCAGAGCAAATTTACACATCTGTCGCTTCATTGTGGTCAGTAGAGTAGCGTGAATCGGCTTTATCACAGATGATAGATAGTCAGAAAGATTCTTACCAAATCTTAAAACGTGTGGCATCCCGCGAGAATAACCAAGAAACAGCAGCAGAAGCGGGATCAGCCTGAGGTTGGACCTGAAAACGAGACTGGTTATCATCAGATGATGGGAGGTAATCTTCATGTTGTTTTTAAAAAATGCACAGTGGTTAATCCCCCCGGTACGCGGGTTCGATTCCCCCGTAATTCTTCTACTGCTGTTGGGCAAGACAGGGTAACGGCGGCCCTGGATGCGCAAGATCACGGCATGGTCACTTGCTCTTTCCCTAAATCCATTAGCAGTCCCGGCATGATTCCTTCCCTTTCTCCTTCAACCTCTTCACTGCGCCAAGAAACAGCAGTCCTCGGGGTCGAGGGACGGTGGGACATCCATGTCGAAGTGTACAGATCCAGTGGAGAGAGGGGAGCCCGAGCATGGACTATAGGTAAGCTACTGGAGAAGGGCTGGAGAGCGCCAAGCAGAGGATACAGCAGCGATATGCAGCCCCCTATGAGGCTCTTTGAGTTGCTTGGGCTCCCATTATACTGCACTGCTACACAGGCTCTGACGTCGAGCCAAGGTTAGTATTGTGAACGCGCACCACAGAGAGGGAAAGCGTGAGTGAGAGAGAGGAGGCGAGAAAGAGAGAGAGAGAGAGTCAGAGAGAGAGAGAGGGAGAGAGAGAGAGAGAGATCGATTGAAAAAATGACACCAAAAAGGAGGAGACAGGGACAGAGATACGGGGACATTAAAAACAACGGGAAGGGTGAAGTGGAAAACTTTATTTCATACCACATATCACAGGCTGTAATTTCCGTGTGGTCCTCCCACAACTTGGCGCCAATCTTGCATGCATTTGAAAATGTGTCGGTAAGGATGAAAATGCAAAGTGCAATCAACAACAGCAACTTCACATCTAAGCTTTTGAAACCAGTCCAAATTACCGCCAGATATATTCAAGGAATACAAGCAAATCTAAGTCTGGAAATTCCATGTGATGATCAAAAGAAATGCATGACACGAATTATATGTGACCGTTTTGTACTAAATGTGAAAAAGATAAAGACGGCTGTAATCTTTGCTCAGCAGTTCATTTCTCTCTTTTCTGTACCATGAAGAGAGACGTGACTGAAGTACATTTATAAATTTAAGCAAGTAGTTTAATACTAACACTAAAGATTTTTTTGTAAATGTATGGAGAACAGAAAAGTTTTTAGATTAATTCTTTGCAAAACACAGATGCAGGTTTAGTCATTCACAACTTCCCTTTCAAAACCCAATTTCTGTGCTTTCGAACAACAGCTTCTCATTCCAACAATGTGGGAGGAGTGGGATAAAAGTAATATCAGTAACATCAAATGAAGCTGCAGAAAGGTTCAAATGTTTAACCTATACGAAATACTCCACTTAGACTTAAAAGCCTTCCAACAGACTCGACTTCACGGTTGTGAGCCATCTTCCAAGATGAAGATGGTGGCAGCAGAAGTTTAACTGCCAGTTGATTTTCATTGGGAAAGGCCTGCTATTTCTCACGATCTTATCGCATTTCTAACTGATATCGGGGTTCAGAACAGTCGGTATTCTATGCATGCCATACACTGAAAAGATGTATGTCTGCCTTTCTTGTATAGACATGAGAATTCACCTTATCAGCGTCCGTCCCCGTAAACAACTCTTCATAGGCCAATGCATCAGCTGGAAGTAAAGGTGAAGCGGAGCACCCCCGCCCTGAAAGGATGGTGGGCTATTTAACCCCCACGGAGTTGTGAAAGGAGCTCTTTGATCAGGGCCACCAGAATCAGAGCAGGGATGAACACAGTCATTGTGAGATTTAAGTATGAATGACTGGCTTGTGTGTAGGAATGGGTGTGTGGGGAAAATAAAGTCACTATTTTCAAATGGACTATTTAACATGTATTTTTTTTTTAGAATTCTTTTCTTGTTTAGACTCCAGTGCAAGATGTCCAAGCTGTTGCTGTAGTGCATTGCTCTGGCGCGCTTTATGCATACATGTTTATTACACTGAAGGATTACTGATAAATAGGTAAAATGTGTGAATAAGCAATAATGCCATCATTCACGTTTTGCTGAAGTGCTGCTCTTTTGTACTTCAGAAGATATGTCAAATCTCTCGAACAAATAACAGCAGATGCATTTAAGAGTGAGGAGAGCGCTTGTAGCAGCTTAAGGAAAAGCGAAGTAATTACATGGAATCAAGTAGGTGGTGTGAACGCTGACTTTGAACCTGTGTCGGGTTGCGTGGGTCTGCACACCACCACTCTGAAATGTGAGAATATCAAAGAGAATGGCACTCATCATGCTACCATCTGGACCATTAGCATAATTATGGAGAAATTCAGAGTTTCCTTATAAGTCAGCAGGGCCTCACACAGCATGAAAGGAATACTTATTGAGCTCAGCGAGAAGACATCAGCTGACAGGGCTGGCAAGCTGTTTTCCTCGCAAAATTAAAGCGCCCTCTGGCCTAATGCAGAGGAAATGCAAGTGCAAAAAGCAGTGTGTCCACACGCACCACAGATTCAATTAACAAAATAGAAATTATGATGTGACAAATTATCACTTCATTTTCAAACAGAAATAAAACTGCTTACCTGTGTACCATTAAAGTTGCAACAATAGTCATTTAACCGTATGCTTTGTACATCAATGTGTGTAAAAATCTTCATTACCACAACGGAGTCTCAAACTTTTTCTGTCCTGTTATCTATTCAGGATGCACTAACTGTGTATAACTCAGTTAGACAAGAGGGGGTGATGGGAATGACTAATTGCCTCATTATGATGCTCAAACGACTTGTGATCTTTTAGTTTGTTGTGATTAATAGGAAAATAGCCCCTTTGCCTTTTGAGACATGTACTTTTATTTTCGTCCATGATCAGACCGTGTCATTTTTGAACGAGACCACAAATTAGATGAGTTTATACACACTCACTCACTTGTAACCCAGGGGGCTTCCATATGAGCTGGCTGGTGTGTTTATTCAAACATCATTCCACCGTTCATGAAGTGGGTAATGCAAAGGGGACTTTATGCAAAAGAGAGATAACCATTGCAAAAAGCCTTCTGTCATTCTCTCTCTCTCTCTCTCTCTCTCTCTCTCTCTCTCTCTCTCTCTCTCTCTCTCTCTGTCTGTAGCACAGGGAGACTGGTGGAAAGATACCATTGGCAGAGAGAAGGAAACCATGGAAACGAGAAGCTGATGCACTTTGAATGGTAAGACCCTGAAAAAGAAGACATTCATTCAGTTCAGTTGCCATGCACTAAAGGCTCATCTCTACCACAATTTCTTTTGAATGCTACAATGATTTCAACATGGTTGACTCCTGAAAGCCAAAGGTGGTCTCACTACATCAGCCTATTATGTCAGGATGACAGTGGCCAAGGACGTCTTAACGTGTTAGCAAGACCCCAGAAAAACAAACAGTACACATACTTTCTCTACACATGCAAAATGTACACATTACTTTTCCAAACTTCAGTATTGTTGCATTTGTCTATGCAAGTGCAGCATTCATGCCTCACTTCAGCAGTTTTGACTTCAATGTATTTACATTTCACACTTGTGGTGAAGCCTTTGAACACAGCACGGCAAAGTCAGCTTTGGCCTATATGTCTTCAGCAATGCTCTCAATGAAATCCCTGGGACCTCAGTGGGAATACATTCTTCAGAGACGACAATTAGTCAAGTGAGACAGTAATTAGGACCTCTCTGCACACTGTCACTTTCACTTAGTGCTGACGGATGCCCGCAAATCCCCCCTTCTAGCAACTGCAGTCAGGCAGACTTACTTGCTGCACTCTGACTTTGTAATGTGACTGCCATGTCTAACTTCTATCTGTTACAGAAATACTTCAGAAACAGCATCCTAATTTGACCTCTGATATAATAATTGAAAGGTATGGTGAATTTCTACCAATGGTGATCATGTGTTATGTGATCATGTGATAAATAATTGAAAATGTTTGCCAATAAAATGTGTTGATTGAGTCATGGTAAAACCTCTACTACTTGCTATAAAGCCATAGATCGTGTACTCATCTATCATTAATGTAGTGGACAGTGACACACTAATTCAGTTGTGCTGCTCAGGTTATTTTTTGTGCTGTGCTGCATCATACACGCTTTTTCTTACCTTTCAGGTAGTGGAGAACATAAGTAAGGTTGTTTGCAGACTTGTTGCATTAAAGTTCTGAAAGATCTAAAAATAATTAGATGCAGCCTCACATAAAAAATAAGCCATGACACATCACACTGTTACTATTTATCTAATAAAAAGAAAGTCAAAATGCAGATACATATATGTGAAAAAAATAGCTAACCCTTAATTCAGTAGCTTTAGAATCACCTTTAGTGGCAATTACATGAATAAAAGAATAAAGGACAGTTTAATGGCACTTGTATTGTTGTCAAAGAATTTTGTCCAACTCTCTACACTATAGAGGTTATACAGAGGTGGGTCTTGGGTCTGGAGGACCTGGGTTGAAGTCCTGGGACTGGCCCATTATATTTATGTTAATTGTGTTTTTAGTTTATTACTGTATTGTTGTTTTTATGTTTTTGTGCACAGCCAAATGTATGTACGACTGCATTTCTGCCATCTTGCATGTGCATGTGACAAATAAACAACTTCAAACTTGAAACTTGTAAACTGAGATGAACAGTGTTGAGCAAGGCCCTTCAGCCCCAATGGCCCCTCCGGGAAGTAAAACTAGGGTGGGTTAAATGGAGAGATGGAATTTCCCAGCTGGCATTATTAAAGTAGAACAGAGATGCACAATATCATCAGGGAGTTATCGGCCAAATGAGTTGAAAATTTTGGTCAAATATCTAATATCATACACCCTTAAAGTAAAAAATAAATAACAATTATAACATTGTTTATGCAGTGCTCTGATAATTACTAAGCCAGAGGCACGGTACACACTGGACAGATTACCGGTCTATCATAGGGCCAACATAGAACATAGAGAAACAAACAACAACTCATGCTGACACTCATCCCTAGGGAGAATTTAGTGACCACTTAACTTAACATGCATGTCTTTGGAGAGTGGGAGGAAGCCTGAGTACCCAGAGAGAACCCAAAGGGTACACGGGGTGAACACTTAAACCCAAACACAGAAAGAGCCCTGTTCAAACCCCTATCATTATTATTATTATTATTATTATTATTATTATTATTATTATTATTATTAAATTCTCTGAACATTGCACAGTCTGACCTTGGAGAGAACTTATAAGGATGTCTGCCCTGATTCTCCTGTGATTACTCTATCACTTCAGAGTAAAGGACACCAGATTGTTTGGAGAATGCTTTATAAACCTTCAGATTCAACAGCTGCTTATCAAAGCTGATCTCGGTCCATATATATATATATATATGTATATATATATATATATATATATATATATATATATATATATATATATATATATATATATATATATATATATTCTATATATATATATATATATATATATATATATATATATATATATATATATATATATATATATATATATATATATATATATATATATATATATATATATATAGAGAGAGAGAGAGAGAGAGAGAGAGAGGATTTATAATAAACATCAGACATCTCCATCCAGAAGAGTGCAAGCCTAGGAACAGCTAAGATACTGTGCAGGACCTTCAAGCTCCAGGACTCTGGTAGAGGAAACAAGCTTGAGATGAGCAGCCATCCAGCCAAGCCAGGGAAGATGGGAGGGAAAAGTTTTGTTTATGCTTCACTGCACTCTTCTGGATGGAGATGTCTGATGTTTTTCCAGGTATATATAAATCTGTTGGGATCTAGAGAGGCTGATAGAGGTATTTTTTAAATAATAAAAAAAAAATGACATAATCTGTAGTGCACCATGTGAAATGGTCGACAGGTAAGACCAGAGAATTTGCATGATTGCAAAATGGTGCTTTTGGTGAAATGTTTATCATGACATGTTAGCCAGTCTGTGCAAGTTCTGAAAAATCATCTTCTGACATAAATCACTGCTTATGGAGAATACACACCGACATCATCAATGTATAGAATAGTGGGATTAATTCACCATTTTGGGAGTATCTGTGGTCTGTTAACAGTGGTCCAGCGGAGGCTTTCATCTTTTTAATCTCTGTCTTATTCAAAATTTCTGAGTTGTGTAGCTAACTGCAGCAACAACTTTGTGACCAGCGCACAAAAAAAAAATTAACCCATGGCAGATCAGATCAGCAGATCAGCTTCTAAATCTCTGGAATTACATTGGTAAGGACGACCCATGTCTAACAGAGTGCTTCAGATGGTAGGAGACCGTTAACTTCACGAAGTTAGTTACCATGGTAACAAGCCCCAGGGTAAGACTCACCTCTCGTTCTGTAACAAAAACCCAGAGTTTCCCCTAACTCAGGGTTAACATACTGTGAGTTTCAACATAACCCGCTTTCTGGAATGGGTCCCTGGATTCAGTTTAGCAGGCAGCAGAAAATCTTCAAGGTTTTGTTGTAAGAAGAGGTCTTATTGTTTAGATATCAAAAATTACCACACCTCTTATTTGATTTGTAACCCCAGAAGACTGTCTCATACCATATTCATGATCTCAATCACTAGTCCTTTCTATCTTGAAAACAGCATGATGTTCTTCATGTAAGTTATTGTCCCATTTAAAAAACTGGTAAACAACAGGGAATATTTGTGTATTGGTACTAACTTGTAAATATTATTCTACTTCCCTGTGGGTGAGTGTGGTAGGCCTATGCAAACTTTAGTTTGTTCCCTTGCTTGTAACTTTTGGTCTCAAAGGTATGATATGGTGATAGTTAAAATCCTTAACTTGTGGCTTCAAAATGTTTGTATGTAAGACAGTGGGTGACTTCATGGTAGCTAAAACCATTTTTTATACAGACTATTTGACCTACTTTTCCCTAGCTTCTGCCTAGAGAGATCATTTCAGTAACTATGTGCAACAGTCTTTTCTTGTTTAAGTTGTTTTGATTGATAAGACTGTATTGTAAAATGTTTTGTGTCATGAATTGTTGTAAAATCAATTTAATTTATGTTATTATAAAATAATAAGGGCATTTTTATTACAGTCTAGTTAGACTGTATAATCTGTCTGCAATGTGACACAAGAGATTAAATCAATACCTGTGTTAGCTTTGATAAAATGGACAATGTTGGGGCCTTTTCTGTAGCTGATATTTTGACAGAATGCATGGCATAGATGTCTTCAGTAACATATATTATGTTTTATCTTGACCAGAAGCTTCAGTAGCTGTCTGTCCTAGACTTCTGAGCTGCTTAAGATTTAGTCATTTTAATGTATGTTCTTAGTTCCACTAGTCAGAATTTCTCTGCTAGTTCTCATTCATTTGAAAAAGTCTGATTTACTGCTTTAAAATTAACTATTGCAGATATTCATGCAATATATATCCTACTATATCTAACTAATTAAAGAAAGATTTAGGTTAAAATTGCATGTGTGTGAAAAAGTTTTGTTACAGTAGTCAGCCTGAGTGAAACTCTGTTAGAGCAAATTTAATGGATTACAAAGTTGACCCAGTTCTCCAGCCTAAAATGTCAAATAACCACTGAAACATCTGCAGCATAAATTAACACTATCAATCCTCCTTGTGCAAGAATTTATCATGTTATTCTTTTTATGGTTCTTAGGACAGGTACATTAACAGAAATATTCATAGTTAAGATGGCAATATTCTGCACATATCTGAAATCAAATAAGTTTGAAAATATCATTTTTATTTTCTCTTCTTGACTCTTTAACTCTGTCAAAGATAGAGTCAACAGGAGATGAGGAAGTAGAGAACACACATGCAGGAATGTGGCGAGAGGCCAGCAGGTGAACTAAAAATACAAATTTGCCAAGTGTAAGTGTTTCTTATCCTATTACTGTTTAAAGTTTTGAAACAGTTTTGCTACTATATTGTTAACTGCTATCTCAACCATGTGTGAAAAAGAAAGAAAATAGATTCTGATTATTATTGTTTAAGGAAAAGGGAAAAAGAAATATTATTTTTCTCTTGCTTTTTTCTTAGTGTGAACATTAAAGGGTTAAAATCTAATTTGTATGACTAGTTTATATCTGTTCTTGTCAGGAAAAAAATGCTGTCTGGGCTTTGTGTTTTAAGATATTAAAATAAACAAAAACGAAAAAAGAAAAAGAAAGCCTTGTACATATTCCAAGATGCATCCAATACACACACATATGTACACACAGCAGAGAGCCAGGCTGATTGGATGGTGGACGGCTGGAGTTGTTATTACAGAGCATCCAGCAGAGTCTGGGTTGCAGGATAAGGATGTCCTTACAGGGCATTTCTCAGTATGAATGATGAGGAGACAGCCGCATGTGTGTGTTTGTGTCTGGTTATATGTGTGTGAGTACAAGACAGAGTGAGACAGAGAGAAATAGACAAAATATGGACAGATGCATCTGTCTGCCTACATAGCCTTCAAATAAGAATCCTAGCGTTGCCTGCTAACAGCAACTTCCCTCACTGGACTTTTGGGTGCCAAGGGTTTGCTTGCAGAGAGAGATTCTATTGCAGGAAAGCATCCAATAAACTTTTATTTCTGCAAGGAGATCTCCATTATTGGTGTCCATGAATAGCAGCAAGTGGAGGATCAGACATGGAAGAGTAAAAAAGAAAATGGACTCACTGGATTTGTGGTTTCTAGAATCAGAGTATTTTTCCCTTTTACAAACAGTTTACAAAAGACACCTAGAAGGCACTTGTGAAAGTGAAAGCTAGTGATATAATGCTGTATTATGTCATGTAAAACTTTATTTGTGTAAACAAGTGCATGGGGAAAACACAGTAGATCTCTTGAGGCATTTCAGATTCTAAACTTTTTTCAAGAAATTCCAGTACTTTATCTTTATTTACTTACATCTGTACATCCAATATTGTTCTTTTCAGGAAAGTATAATGGGAGGTAAACATCCTTGCATGTTTCCATTCTTGTAGCGATATTCACTCTGTTTCTATAAATATCCAAGGATCAACTCTTTCACCTATGGATGAGAAAGCCCAGCAGTCAGTTCAGACACCCTGGATCAGAAACTCCAAACAAGGATAACACCCTCTCAGCATTCAGTGTTTTCAATCAAGGGATCAGCTACTGTGACTAGAAACAAAATGTGCCCAACAGCTATCACACAGGAGTTAGCGACAGGCAAAAGCTGGCACGACTAATATGGCCTGGTACTGTTCCCACCTTCCATAAAGGTTCAGGCATACTGCTTTTGTCTTGTTCATCTCTCAGGAGTCATGCTCTAATAGCTTTGCAGGCTCAAATTGCTTTGGTGAGAAGGGTTTAAAGTTGTTTTTTCATATCCCAAAGAGACAAATAATGGAGGCAGAGCTATACATTTTGTATGTAATTCAGCATGAATCACATTTATAACATCATACATATGATACATTTGTGTATTTCGATTAAATGGTGTATGACAAATGGATTTGAGAATTATCAAAATTGCCTGGTAAGGGATTTATCAAAAATAACTCAAGGTACATGGACTGTGCCTTCTACAGCTGACGTGTTTTCATGAGCTGCCAAAACCTAAGCCGTTACCAGAATGTGTTGGACAGATAAACATAAATGCTAAGTAGTATAACAAATTTATCTTAAAAGACAAGCTCTGATTCTAAGGTGGTTGCAAATAACTGAAGACAGAAATGTTCTTTTGTCACAAACCTATTTATAATTCTGGATTCTTGCAAGCACTCATAGAAAAGCAGACAGCATTTATAATGAGCCCAATAAAATGTCCTTTCTTGTCACATTATTTGATATTCATTACATAATAATCAAGTTGTTACAGTGTGGTGGATAAAGTAGAAAATCCAAGATTGCTTACATTGATCTTCTTCCTTCTTTCTTTAAAAATAAAAATAATAATATCATTATTATATTTAATAAATTCATGTATAAAGTCTGTTTTTCTTCCATCATAAATCCTTAAATAGGTTTTAATAGATAAATACTTGTTATAATGGTCCTACCATTTACATTAAGCCCTGTGCAAAATCTGCCCTGCAGAAAAATGTTGCCATCTAAGTCTCCGTAAAACCCAGAATCTGGATGTGGACAAATAGATGGAGAGCATCAGTGTGGAAACACGAAGAAGGAGTTGATCCCATTTTTGCCCTCACTGTTGTGGAAGGGATGAAATGAGGCTGGCCTTGAGCTGGATGAGGTCTCCTCTCCTCTCCTCTCCTCTCCTCTCCTCTCCTCGCCTCTCCTCTCCTCTCCTCCATTAATCATGTCTGCACACATTAAAATGAGCTTAACCATTTATCCTGTGCAGTGCTCTACTTCCACTCAAGGACACCTTGCAAGCAGGTTTCTCTCTGTGCATAATTTTCCTTTTTGTATCCAACCAATGGACACCTTTCAGTCTTGATCTAGTTTGACATAGTGATGAAAACCGTCTGGATGGAGCCTCATCCTCCTTTGTCAAGGTTGTCACTCGTAGCCTCATAACAATTAACACTTCTGTAAACCTCTCTGTTGAACACTTAATGTGAAAAAATAAGGATAAAGGAATTTAAGGACCCAGTCCTTTGAGACTAATGTAATTTTATTGACAACTAAACCATTCAAGGTAAGATGGGGTATTTAATGTATACGCTTATGACAAAGAAGAGGATGGAGAGAATCAGAAGACAAAGGTGAAGATGAAGGCACAAAGGGATAGTAAGAGAGAAGGAGAAGTAGGTAGAGAATAAGTAAGGAAGAGAGATGACGGAAAAGAGAAAATGAGCTTGGTTCCCTTTGTGGCACAGTGCTTCGCCACTTAATCATCCCTGGTCTATAAATAGGCCTTCACAGCCATGGAATATTGGGAGATTAATGGAAGAGAATAGAGCGCCATAATGCTCCGAAGCTTCAACACTTCTGTTGCTCTTCAGTTTCGCAGATTTCATTTTATTTTGCCATGAATGGCAGACATTTCCCCTCCAGTTTTATCATGAAAAGTGGAAAGGAAAACTTACCAGATTGCACCCCCTCTCCCCCCCTCCTCTGTCTCTACATATTTTGCTTTCTTCTAGCCAGGCTTGCTGGAAAACAGGCAAATGCTAAATGGCACCAAATACAGAACAGATGATGCTGTGCAAGAATGCAAGCACCAGCAGATACCCAATAGAACACAGGCTTCTCCAAGAGCAAACAGTGGAAAAGTTCTCCTCTTTTTACACTGTGCAATTCACTACAGAGCTTCTGCTCAGCACCTATTACTGCTGCTCATCTCCTGAGGAAATGTTTCAGGTGTGGAGATTGCAGAAATGTATTTTCCAGCTCTCCTTGCTGTGTGTGCACATGTATGCACTCCTGTGTGTAAAGTCTGGGTTTTAAGGTTTATACGTGGATATAGCCTCACATGTGGACAATTCTTAGAGAACTGGTAGAGGTGTTATTAACGCAGAAGAGGAAAGTAAAATTATAAAGATATTTAGCCTGGGCTGAAAAACTGTTTTATGCTATGATCAAAACGAGCTTGGGCTGGGAAAGAGGGGACAACACAGCATCAGTTACAGTAAGCCTCCTATACATGCACTTGTGAGCGTTGGCATGTATTTTGATATAAATTCTAATTAACTGACTTATTCTTTCTAACATTTTTGTAAAACTGCACTTCTGTCCAGCTCCTCCTTCATGTTGTAATTAAAATCTCACCATCTGTTGAAAAACTTGTCTGCATTTCTCACACCAAATCAGAACTTAAGTCTTGAGCTCATCCTTAATTAAGCAATAGAAAATAACAAGACATCTGCTTTTCTTTAGTAATTTATGTGCTGTTGACTTTTTCCATATCAGTTTGAAAAGGTATAGAAAAAAAATCAGATTAAGTTCATAATATGCCATTACAAGGAAATCTAAAATGCCTTTTGCTTCATGGTGACTCACAGTCACATTGTCACAACTTTGTAGTCCTTGCAGGTGCCATGTCTTTGGTTGTAGCAAACAAACCCTTGTGTTGGATTGTACCTGTAAACAGAAAACAGAGAGTAAGTTGGTAAGAAATAACTCCCAGATATTATTTGAGTGTATTGAGGTAGATTTTTAGAATTATTGTCTAAGAATGAAAACAGTATGAGCTGAATTATACAAATGCCACACTATCTGATTTAAATCTTCAACTTGGTCTTGTGGAAAAAATGTAACCTACCATTGGAAGTATAAAAAACAACATTAAATCACATTTAGAAAGGCAGAAGAAGATTAAAGTCACACACTGAAGGAAAAAAAAATTAACATTATTCAAATAACAGTAGCCTGCAAATTTAGTTATGCAGTAATTATGCTGCTGATTCTATTACCACCTTTAAGTAAGATGATGCTATTAAACAGCTTCTATGGGTAGAAAATGAAAGCAATGATTAAATAATGCAAAATGTGTGCTGTAATAGAGAAAGATGTAGATTTACTAGATTTTCTAAATGTTCATATAGATAGATGTATATCTATCTATATATAAAACTCTTCCCTCCCAACTCCCCTGGCTTGGCTGGATAGCTGCACATCTCAAGCTTGGGTCCTCTACCAGCGTCCTGGGACCTTGTGGGCCCTGCGCAGTATCAGTATCTTAGCTGTTCCTAGGACTGCACTTTTCTGGATGGAGATGTCTGATGTTCCTCCATTTCTTCAGTGGGGGACAAGGCCCCCAGTGCTCTGATGGCCACTGGTACTACTGTTCCATTACATAAGGCATTCACTCAGTGCTTCATCCCTTGGAACCATCTTCTTGATGTATCCATAGAGCTTGGATGTTTCACCTTGCACCATTCAGCCACATTTATTGACATTGTGATGTCGCTGCTGTAGATCCTGGTGATGTGGATTAGTGAGTCAGTGTCTCGCTCACTTTTAGCATACAGCTTGATGTCATCTATGTAGAGGAGGTGACTGATGGTGGCCCCATTCCTGAGTCCACTGCCATACCCAGTCTTGTTAATTATTGACTGAGGGGGTTCAGGCTAATGCTGAAAAACAGAGGGGACAGAGCATCTCCTTGGTACATACCACATTTGATGCAGACTTGTGCAATAGTTCGAAGATGGCCTCAAGGGTGGTCTGCCACAGCCTCATTGAGTTTATAATGAAGGCTCTTAGAGTGTTGCAGTGAAATTAGTGTTTTTTCCCGCTTGGTGTGGATCATGTCCGGGCCAAGTGCTGTCCAGTTCTTCATACCTGAGAACCTTTGTTGGGTGTCTGCCACTGAGATGGTTACTGGACTTTGTTTAGGGAGGATACTGTGGTCCACTTTTAGTTCTTTTAACCACTGTGCTTCACTGTTATGTGATGCCCCTGTCTCCCATATGGTTTTTCAGTATTGTTCAGTCTCCAGCCTTGGTGGGTTAGTGTGTGTGGTATTACTTTGCCACTGGGAGTACACTTTAGCTGGGTGGATTTTAACAGCACACACAGTAAGACAGAGGTGCATAATATTAATAAAGATAAAGATAATTTTTTTGCATTAATTCTGGTGGCAAATTCAGGTCATGTAAAGATGTAAGTTGCTATTTTAATCCAGCAGTTAAACAAAATATTTGGAAGAAATTGTAAGTTATAAAAACTATCATCAATATTCAGTGAAACAACAGTGAATCACATTTTGAACATGTTACAGAAATGTCTCAAAGCTCCATCATTTTACACACTGACATTATTCAGTTAGTAGTCAATCCTCTAACATAAGACTGTTATGAAAGAGAGGCCCATTTGATACCCTCTGGAAAAGGCAGATAATTCTGTGAAACTACAGTAAATATGTAAGACAAGCAGGACAGTTTGCACATTACAAGATAATTTATAGATAATTCAACACTTGATCTCCACAGAATAAAACTGATGAAGGGCAATTTATATTGTAAGAGCAAAAAAGAAAGAGTTAATCTTTTTTAATCTATCCCTGATTAAAACTGTGGAAGTCCCAAGTTTATCTGGTTCAGTATTTTTTCTTGGGCCCAATTGTATGCCTGTAAGGGGACATACCAAACGCCCAATATCTCCCAAAAGGCCAGTTTTCTGTTGTTATGGCGAGGTTGATCACAACTTGCTGAATTTCTGAGGTACTAAAAACAGCTATAAAAACCCCAGATTGATAAGCCTGAATGAATACAATGGTTGAGACAAGTTTTGAGGCCTGCATTCTTGACCAATTGAAAGTTAGAAAATGACATCTCCCCCTTAAGATTTATTTTGGAGTCACACATAGTCTGACGGTGGCTGAGTTTCTCCTTTGCAAATAAGTTGCTCTTTTTGTTTGTGTTTTGTATTCCAGATTTTTTTTTTTGTCTCATAATCTCTGTGCTGGGGCCCAGAGGCATTGGAGTGTATTGTTAATGAGATTTGGCGCCAGTCTCTTATTCAATATTGTTTCAGCTGGTTTTTTAAAGTTTAACAAAGTTCAAAAGTTCAAAAGAAAAAAAAAATGGTTGTAAAAAGCAGTGGTTAGTTGGTTGGTTGGTTGTTTGTGCTGTTTGGAAACTTTTTAGATTTCTTTCTAAGGTAACTTACATATAGAATCTATCTCCTGTATAGATGGCTGGCATCAGTGTGTCAGTGGTAACAACCTTCGTGTACAGAGGGTGCTTGTAAATCTCTCCAGGGTATTTTTTTCATTTATCCTACCCAAGGTCTCCCAGTCACCCCATCTGCTGGGATTGCTTTGATCATACCACTTGGTCCAACAGACTAATGTGAGCAGAAAAAGAGAAACAGAATGGCCCTTCAAAATGTGCACATTTGTAGACAAACAACAAAAGAGAAAGGGGAACTTCCATGGCAGTTTGATATTGGACATGCAAACTGTATGTGCACAGTAGCTATGTCAGCACAGTGAGGCAGAGGGCAACTGAAGCGAACTTTATAGTCTGCACACTTCCCATCTGGTTGGTCCTTTTTACAGATGAAATTTGTATGTGTATCACTTCTAAAAAAATAAAAATAAAAAAGCAACACTAAATGCAACTCAAAGCATGCAAACACTTAATTATTTGCACCTTTGGGGAACAATCCAAAGAATGGCAAGAATGTGTCACATCCACAAATTCTCACAAAAACACATAAACACACTGGATGAACCAAACTGTGTTATAGTAATTTACATTTACATTATAGTAATTTATACTTACATTTCAACTATGTCACCGGCTTCTTCAGGTGTCTGCCAAACTGAGTTTTGGCTTCAATATCTGTTGGTTTGGGGCAGATCTTTCTGGGATATTTTCTGTGAAGTCTGAAAAGGTTTTGGTCTCCTTGTCTGGACAGGTTATCACTGTCAAACCACTGTGTCCAGCAATCTGGAATCAAGCATTTAAATTGAGATTATTTAGATGCAAGAGAACTGTTGTGCAACTTTACACACTGATAGAAATTATGCAGAAATTATGCAGAAACATGTATAGATGCAATATAAATGATAAACCAATAAATAAATAAAGGATCTACTTACATATAAGTCAGACCGACATTAAGTTCTGAACGAAGGCAGTATCAGTTTCACTTTTAATATGAAAATTGACCCCGAACTAATCTCTGACCTGGCAATATAGGAACTGTGGGACAAAGAAACAATTCAGTTATTTTTCTGTCAGCATGGTACAAGAATCAGAAACATATATATTCCTGTGCTACAGAAATGAAATATTTAAAGAAGCATGTAACAAATTTGTTAAACAATAAAAGATTCAGACCTTTCTGTACAAAATGAACACTAAATGTAAAAAGTTATTTAAAAACTGAAAGTAATCAAGAAGTCTTCTACTTTCCATGAGAGGAAATCCAAGAGCTGAAAGACATGTTGCAGGAAGTTACAAGGTTTGTTCATGTGGAAAGGAAAAATACATCTGCTTTCACTGAGCCTGTAAAAGATAAGCATGACAATACTCTTTTCAGAGATTGTGAACATAGCTGAAATTGAAGGTGTTAAAGTTAGAGTAGTTACTGTAGTGAGTGGGATGCACCTACCAAAGAACAACCCAACTACAATGGCAAGACTCAACTATTGGAGAAAACTGGAGATGAAAAAGATCGTTGTCACCACATGAAATCATATTTAATAACAAAATTGATCATATTTAGATTAAAAATATTCTTTAAAAAAATCACCAAAAATCAAATATGACCAGTTTGATCATGACGACTGATGAAAATGGCTGTTTAACATCTTTTATGGCTGTTTTTCAACAACTGAAAAATGAAAAAATATTTCTTCTCTGTAGACTCAACAGGTTGCCCCTCAGACACTTTCCTTTAACCTCTGCCTTTTTCTATCTCTCCACCCATCTCTCCTGCATAATAATGCAACAAGTAAATTTTAAGTAAATTCCTGCATTCCTGTGGACTGAAAAACAATGGTTGGAGATAAGGTTTGCAGGCCAAACATTTTTTACTGGTCACTTCATATCTTGTTAAACTGCTGTTTCATGCAGAACAATGCTAGTTTCAGAGATATGCATGCATCAGATACTTGTAAGGCCAAAACCTGAGTGACAAATTTTCACAAAAGTAATAGAAATTTTTATTTACTCCCCCCCATTTACATAACAGTGGGTGGCAGCTAAAATCACACAGCCAACCCCTAAATCTAGGAAGAAATTTGGCCTAATATTTCAGTTTTAAGCAGCTGTTATCACATTTCTGGAATTTTAAGTGTGATCAGGTTTAAATAATTGACATCACCTGCACTTTGAGTAAGAACCAGCTATGTAATTTTTCTGGGAATCGTTGAAGCATTTTGGTTATATAAGTACAATTATTCATCTTCAGCATGAAAAATGCAGCCCAGCTGAACGATGATCAGTAGGGGTGTGTTTGGCCATTTTGGAATATTTCATGTCTTCAGCTTATTATTAATGGGTTGCTTTTGCACTAAGCATATGGTCATTGTTAATCTGTTCTTTGAAATATAGTTCAATTTACTTTTAAGCATCTTGTTGAATCTTAGCAGAAAGTGTTCTGTACATGTCAAATTTCATCTGGCAGTTCTGACACATTAACTATAAGCATATTTTATAGATGCTTCAGTTGAAATAATGAAAGCGTTTCAAGCTTTTTCAGTAGTTTTGCGCCTTCTGTGATCCTGCTGCAGCTTCTCTTAGCTTAATTGTTGGCAAAGCCTCTGTATTTGTTATCATAAAGTTGTGTCTTTGGCCACTGGAACATTATCAAATTTCCCTTTTGGGGATTAATAAAGTATTTTTAGTCTAAGTATCTATTCTTTATGGTGGACTTGGGCAATAATGCACCAACTTCCTGTCTAGTGTTCATTCAGCTGTTGTGAAGAAGTTTTCATTTACTGACACGTCTGGATCTTTTCATATCCTCCTAATGTTCCTGCTTTTTATTATTTGCATAGTGTCCATGGAAGTGCTTTCACTTCCTTCAGGTTGGGGGACAGGTCCTGACTGTTGTTTGTGCTAATGTACCGAACAGCAGTTTACCGTACCCACCCTTTTTGGAGTCCTTGTACAGATTACTCCGTCCAGGGACTCCCTCATTGTGCTGGAGGACTTCATTGTTCACGTGAGCAGATCTGCCCAGAGTTCCTTAAGGCTCTGAGTGCTGTGGGACGAGTCACGAGTGAGGGAAGGATTGAGCATTGGTGGAAGGTCTGCAGTGATGCGGTATTTTCATTGTGAAGAAGGAGCTAAGCCAGAAGGCAAATCTCTTGATTTACCAGTAGATCCACTCTCCTACCCTCAGCTATGGTCACAAGCTGTGTGTAGTGACCAAAAGAACGGGATCATGAATACAAGTGGCCAAAATGAGTTTCCTCTGCAGGGTGGCCAGGCTCTGCCTTAGAGATAGGGTAAAAAGTTTGGTCATCTGGGAGGGGATCAAAGTAGAGTTGTTGCTCCGCTCAAGAGGAGTCAAAAGAGGGGGCTTGGGCATCTGTATTTGGCATTGGTATCCCAGGCACATCCCACTGGGTGGAGACCCCAGGTAAGACCCAGGACACACTGGCGGGATTACATTTCTCGGCACTCCTGGGAACACCTTGGAATCAGCCTGGACAAGTTGGCAAATGTGGCTGGGGAGAGGGAAGTCAAAGGAAGACCTGGACAGCACTGGACAACATATGCTTCACCTGCATTGAAGTGTTCTCCAACGTATGACTCACATATGAAAGTGCTGTTCATGTCTTCATTTGACAGCACTGTGTATCCTAATAGCCAAGGTATGTTAGGTGGCTAGTTAGCATGTTCTCATTCAGACTTACTAGTGTCCTTACTAACTTACTACTGAAATTACCTCCAGGTGGCTGAACAGATATTAGTATAGCATAATATTTTGTCTTTTTTTTTCTCTACTATGTGACTTCTGTTTTACTGAAATTACTTTGTTTTCAAGTTAAATTTGTCTCTCACACTAGTAGAATTCCTTTCATGCGTACAGTGAAATGTGATTTCAGAACTTTCACCATAGTGTGTGAATGATTTCAGTATTATGTATGAGAGCATTTCAGTATATTATATGAAAGGAAATTTCAGTATAGTGTATGAGAGGTTTCATTATAATGTGTGAATAATTTCAGAATGATCTAATGAGAGGTTTTAGTATATGTGAGTTACTTAAATTTCACATGTGTCTGTCAAAAGGTGATTCTGTATAATGTCTCAAATCACTTTCATACATAAACATAACACCTATTATTTATTTTACAACTTTCCAGTCAAATGTCCCATGTTTAATATGAAGAATGATGCTTGAGTTTTTAAACCTCTTCAAGTTTGATGTGAATATTCTTTAAATTAAAGGTGAGATTATGTATTTTATATCTACAGCAAGAACCTGAATACACGTTGGTCAACTTTAGTAAAGTCTATAAATTTGTAAAGACTGAACTGTATGTCTGAGTCATAATATAAGACAGTGAAATAATTATAAATAAGCTAGATACAAATTTAAAGACAAAAAGGAGTGTAGTTTTAATGCGGAATTTTATTGCTGTTGATTTGATTCCTAATATTATTGATTTCATATTTCACTATAAAGACAGATAAAACAAAGCAAAGCTTTAACCCACAGAGCAGATTTAGTAGGAGGGGAGGTAGTTACATTCAAGTGACAATGCTAGTAAACAAGACCCATTACTATAAGTTGCATATTTAAAGTAAAAATTAATTGAAGGAAAGAAAAGAAAAATAGAGAAAAACTGAAATCATAAAATCAATCATTTTTCTCAATGCTGGAGTCAGGGTTCAGGAACATGGGCACACAAAGCGAACTTTGTAGTTGGTGCAGCTGCTGGATGTCTGGTCCTCATTGCGGCAAACAAACCCCTGAGTTGGATTGTAGCTGAAAAATATCAGTGGATTAGTGAGTTACTACATTTTAATTATTTTGGTCTTTATAATCTCACAATTACAAAAAAGTTTTATATGGCCTATGAAATTGGGAGGGATTGGAAAAATTTCAGTTTAATCTGTTTTAAAAAGATGCAGTCTACTGTCACTGTCTAACCAGAAACACATGGCTGTGTGTCTTAACTATTATTGAAGAAAGGTTTTATGTTGAGTGTTTGGACTAAAAGCTTTTTTATTTTATTTTTTTCTCTGGGAAAACTCACATCAAGAATTTCTGTCCCGTGTTGATGGCTGGAGTCATCGTGTCCGTGGTAACAGCATGAATGTATAGAGGGTTGTCACAAATTTTTCCAGGATTTTCTTTCCTCAGGTCATTCAAACCCTCCCAGTCCCCTGTTCCACTGGGACTGTCTCGGTTGAAATATGTGGTCCAACACACTGCAGGAGCAAAGAAAAACAGTATGACTGTGGAACTAAAAAAACATTTTAATTGAAAGCTTATAAACACAGATAATGAAGGCATTTTGCATTAGCAACCCCATTTTGCCAATTTAGATTTTATGTCTTTAACTTACAATTCCCAGTGCAGGAAGTTGGGGGGCAGCTGAAGCGAACTTGATAGTCATAGCAATTATTGTCGGGTTGGTCCTCATTCCTGCAGATGAATCCTGAAGTTGTGTCACTTCTGAAAAGCATAAATACATGTAAAGCTACTTAAATATTATATTCAAACACAAATCCATATTAGTGGAACATTTCAAGGAAGCACAATGTCATAATGTCAAAAACTGTCCTGTGACTAGGTCCAATATTTTTACTCATTATAGGGGTCTAATGTCTTAACCTTATTAACAGTACTTTTACATTTTTTTCAAAACCATTTGGTACTCAACTTCTAGTCTGAACTGAGGAATGGAGGAATAGAATGACACATGGAGGTCATGTCTTCAGTGGTCTACCAATATTAGACCAGACACACCAATACATATTTTGATTAAACTATTATCCTTTTCAAGAGTGTTACAGCTGAAACTGCACAGTGTTACTAAATTTTATAATCCAGAAAGTTGGCTCAGTCTTATCATTATAATCACTGCAATTCTACCTATGACTGGATTCACCAACATTACTATTAGAGTAAGTGTTGCTATATTTTCATCAAGTAAGGATATGTACAAAACATCTTGGTAGGGCTATATGTAGACTTGATCAATAGTTCTCATGCATACTTTTTTATATGGTATAAGACAAAGATAATAAATATGATATTAGTTTAACCTCTAAATGGTAAAAAGACTTCTCTGGCCAAAATCCTGGTTCATCTGGCAAACACTCTTCTGCATTGCTCAGCCTCTCACTGTCATTCTGTTACTCTGCTTTCATCTCCTCAACCCCCTCACCACCTTCAGAGCAAGTTTCATTTCCATTTTCTTCACTTGCTTCTTCAATATCTCTCTCTCTGCTACAAGGAAGACAGATACCATACAAGCTAGATAGATATTAGATCTGACATACAATAGAATAAAACTTGATGTGTTGTTAAAATTCTTTTAATTTGAATCAGCTGAAGATGATTGTTTATAAACTTAAAAACTCAACTGCTTGCTGTTGCTGTGTCTGAAATTGAGGACCATGGTTCATGATATTAAGCTTTGCTGATGTTACAGTGACACACTGGTAATGGAAGTTATATATGGTTGCTATTCAACAGACCATTTTGCAATTGACCAGTTTCTAGGTTAGACTAACAAACACACGAGTCATGTTTTGGATTGTACCTCCTGTTTGACATGCAGACTGGACAGCTTTCTGATTCATGACACTCCCATACTTTTTTATTAGCTAACACACTGAATGAAGTGATCCAGTAGTACTTATGAGACAGCTCTTTTATAGGTTAGATATTTTTCTGAGGTATTAAATCAGACTCAAAGCACCAACATGGTGAGCATCAACGTGATATCATAATCAGACTCTGACTTACTCATCATTAATTGTGCCCTTAAAGTTGGAAAATTCTCCTCTGTTTTATTTCATTAATTTAAAAAAATGTTATTAACATTACAGACTTTGAGGTCTCGTGCATTCAGTTTTTCAGATAATGTGATGTCAATGGCATCTTCACAAGCTGAAAAAATACAAGGAATCCATTGACACCAAATATGTGATGAATAAATCATTGGGGAAGGGCTACAATATCGGCACAAAGTTAAATTGTCTTTTGCTGTGAGGTCTGTAAAAGTCAAATGATTTGCATTAATAACTGATGAATTTCTGATAGCAATCAATGTGTGTTGTACCTAAATGAATCCTAATGTGTTGCCTACAGAGAACTGCTGTGTGTGTGCTAGAAATCAAGAAGAAGAAGCTGCCCCTCACTTAATTTTCTTACCCTGTGTGTTTTTCTCTCCCTTTTCTGTAACCTAGACTTCACTTTCTTCTGAAAACAACATAGCTGTCTCTTCTGGCTGTCCTGCTGCACTCTGGCAGCAGCTTGGTTGAACAGACCGTGCAGGTGTGGACTAAATCATTTCACACAATTTTAGATAAGTGATGGGGCCCTCAAAGAACTTCCATCATTTGTTAGTGAAAAATGAATTCTCTCTTCACCTTCATGCAGGCAAACAGTCCCCCCTCCCCCAGTTAAGTGTCATGTAGTGTTTACCTAAATATCTTCTCCCCTGCTTCAGCCACACTTAATCCAGATAGAGTTCTGGCCTCTATACCTACAGGGTTTGGGCAGATCTTTCCTGGATACTCCGTGCGAAGACTGGAGAGATTCTCCCAGTCTCCGGTTCCAGACGGATTATCTCTGTCAAACCACTGTGTCCAGCCAACTAGAATAAATCATATAAATTGAAATAATTCAGCTGCAGGGAAATTAAAAATTGCAGTTTATATTATGCTTTAAAAAAGAACACATCAAGATTAAATCAATATAAATGAAAGAAAATTTTTTCTATTCTTACCAATCTCAGGGAGATAGTCACAGGGCGATCCTAAACACACAAGTACACACACACACGTGCACGCACGCACACACGCATGCACACAAAAATAATAATGCTTTCACATTTTTTACAGTAAAGCACCGTACTTAATCAGAAGTGTTTAAATATCAAAACATCAAGTGCAGTATGGTTAATTAACAGCAGAGGAGCCTGAAAGACCTTGCATGTGATTTTTTTCATCAAATTTATGTATGATATTATAATATAATAGCTATAAAACTTCAATGATACAACTTTTTTGAACAATGTGAATAAGTGTGTAAGAAAGCAGCAAGAGGTTTTACCATTTAAGGCCGGTTCAACAGCATCTGTTAAAAATAACCAAAAAACTTTGCTCACTGTTCAAGAATGATTTACTGTTGTACTGTTATTGTGCTGGTAGATTTTACTGATTAAAAATTACAAATTGTTAATCCGTTTTTTGGTTCAGTGATGAATATTTCATGCATCTCTTTCTCTTCTTCGAGCCTTTTTTGCCACTCATACTTTGCTACTCATGTCCTTCTTATGACTCACTGTTACTGCCATTCTTCTTCCTGGTCCTAAATTCTTTAATTCTTCTTTAATTGCCCAAGGTAGAGACTAAACATAAGTTGGCCTCTTCTTAGCCCGACACCTGCATTTAGACTCCAGACTTTTCCTTTCATTCTTAATGTGAAATTATGCCTTGATGCAGCATCCAATTACAACTACCATCCTTTGTTCTGATTTTGTTAAACCAATATATTGACTTTGATCTGTCACCTGATCTCGTCTTACTGAAGTTAAGTTAATAAGATGAACTTACCAATGAACAATGCTGCAGCAATGGTAAGACTCAACTATGATATAACACAAAAATGAAATGGATGTCATTACAAAAATGTAAAGTTATTAATATAAATGCTATGTAGTGAAATGTCAATATTACATTGATGTTTTTATATGTATTCCACAAATTATACATTACCAGCTTGATCATGACTGCAGAAGCCAAATGTGATTTCTTAAGAACTGCAAACAAAAATAACAGTTTTAACATTTGCATTACTTCCAACAATACTTAATGCATCTTCAAATAAGCTCAATTAAAAATCTTTTGGTGAACAAACTTACACAAATTAAGTTAAAAAGACAGTTCTTTACCTGGCAAATCCAGAAAAGACTCACTGAGAATCTTAGTCAAATGAAATTTACCTCTGACTTCACCTTTTTATAATAACACCTCTTTGCCTGGGGCCCCAGGTACATTCTTTTAACACAGCGAGTTGATAATAGTTATAGATAAGGCCCCTGCATTCTTCTTTGGTCGTATAAAAACTTGAATTGTTGCATTTTTGCTTGGCCAATAAGACCACTTATGTCAGTAAAGCTGTCATAGTTGTTTACAATTCTGTTTTTTTGGATGTCTTTGCCTAAGAAAGCGTTTCTGCATAGCTAAATACATGCGTCAGCCACCATGTCACAACTTTTCCCGGTTCTGGTCTTAGGGATGTTTTTTCCTGTATGTTTGTTAAGTCCATTGTTAGCCCTGTTTGACTGTCCTCTTATCCTCTCCTGGCAGGTCAGGCTCCTTCAACATCATAGAGGTGCCACGTCCCTAGAACTAGCTTCCACAGCCAAAGATTGATCTGCAAATTTGCTTGTCTTTGGCCATCGCTTAGCTCACATTGCACCTGAGATCCTTTGACCCTCCAACAGGTGGTGAGCCCATGTGAGGAGGAGGTGTTGGAGTTTAGTTAGACTGAGATCACCTAACTAATTTAGTCACTTTGAAAACTCTCATTCTGTACCTTAAAATACTTTACTAGGTTGCTTTGCTGTATGTTTTGATTTATTGTCCATTTTGTACTACTTCTTAAATGACTTCCAGTCAAGTGCTACATTTTAATAATTTATATCTTTATCACATTGGCTGGTTGTTTAAAGACTATTTTATTATTTACAGTAAAAAGGATCCTGACCTTATCCACTGCAATTGGCTTAAAAGTAGATCTTAACATGACATGACAGATGTGTAGTTTCACAGCTGGGGAGTCACAAGGATTAATGAAACGCAGGCTAAATATTCAGTCAGCTGGAGGATGGGTGGAGCACTCAGACTATCCAACTAATCACGATGGAGATCTGCACAGCAAGACCATCTAATCAATCATCTGTCTGTAGGTGCCCAGATAACTTGAATATAAAGAACAAACCTTCAAATGTAATATTTAATTAAGATGATTTAAGCTGAAGTTGATAAATCCATCAAAATTTTGTGTGAATATTTTAAACATATTTACTTTAAGTGTATGAATTTATAAAGATTTAACACTTTGTCTGTATTCTTTGCACCACATCATACTATAAAGCCATGAATTAGCCAAATAAAAATTTAAAGACAAAATTCAATTTCCATATCATGTAGTTTCATTACTGTTGATTTAAAAGACAATGAATTCATAATAACTATAGATGAAGCACAGATGAAGCACTTAATGCATCTATACTAGCACATTTATTAGGAGGGGAACTAATTACATACAAGTGACAACACCAGTAAAGAAGCTCCATTACTACAAATTTCATATCAGAAATAGAAGACATTGCAGAGAAAAATTCAAATCATAAAATCCATTTAGTTTTCATTATTATCAGCTGTTGAGTCAGTGTTCAGTTACATGGGTACAGAAAGTGAACTCTGTAGTCCTGACAGGTGGCAGATGTCTGGTCCTCGCAAACAAACCCCTCAGCTGGATTGTACTTAAAATTTTCCAGATGATTGTGAATTTGTGTTTTTAATCTCAGAATTACAAAAAAGGAATTTAGTGTTTGTGTTTTTAGCTCAACTTCCAAAATAACACTAAGACATTGACACAAACGGACATATAAAATGACAGATGACACAAGCACATAGTGAGTCAAATACTATTATTTTGTTATAAATCAGAGTTTTGTATCTTTTGTTTTTAATGCTTTAGTTGATCTATTAAATTTCGAAGCATTAGAAAATTTTCATTCTGAACTGTTTTTAAAGATCTGTAACTGACATCTGGTGATTAAGCTTAAACACGAGACTGCAACAATTTTTCAAGAAAGTTTTTATGTTCAGCACTGATTTTGGTCCAGTGTTGATAGCTGAGATCATTGTGTCTATGGTAACAGCCTGAATACATATATATAGTTTATATATAAATTTTCCGGGGTTTTCTGCTCTCAGGTCATTCGAAATCTGCCAATCCCTTACGTACCTAAAAAAATCTTTTTCCCCACTTTAGCCAAACAGAATCTGGCCTCTGCATCTTTCCAGGATAGACTGTGCAAAGAGTGTTGTCTCCATTTCCAGAAGGATTATCGAAGTGAAAACACTCTGTCCAGCCAACTAGAATAAATTATTTAAACTGAAATCATTCAGCTTCCAGGGAACTGGAAAGATTAATCCAACTTCAGATTTTCCATTAATGCTTAGTTTAAAAGGAAAGACAAAAACTCGCCAAAAAAAACAAACAAACACACAAAAAGCATCAATATTGATTCAATGTAAATGTAAAAAAAAAATAAAACCTATTTTTACCAGTCTCAGAGAGCTGGTCACAGAGTGGTCCTAAACAGATTACACAGACAAAAACAAAATGTTCCAGACTGCAATAAAAACCCTATTAAATCAGTTTTGTTTAAATGTCAAAAAGCAGTAGTAGTTCCTCATCAACAGAGGAGCCTGGAGCTGCAAGTTGTGGAAAGTTTTCCAGTTCCAAATAGCTGAATGATCTCAATTTATATGATTTATTCCAGCTGACTGGACAAAGTGGTTTGACAAAGATAATCCTTATGGACTCCAGAAAGATCTGCCCCAAGTTACCCTGTACGTAAAGATGCCATAACTCTGTTTGGACTCACTAGATGCAGGGGAACAGATTTTTTAGTGAGCCCTACAGAGTACAATAAAGAGAAATGTGTTTCTTGCAGTGATGTGTTTTGTAAAACATTTATCATTGTAGGGTTATCAGTGTCATTTTCATGTGTTATAGGAACTGCAGCAAAGTTGAGCTAGAAAAAACAGTTGCACCCTTACTTTAATTCATTAAGATTGTTAATCATGCAGGCCTAATACACTGGCAATCAAATAAAAATAATTCATCACCACAACTGAAAAACTAAAGAGAAAGTCATAAAACCACAAAATCTGACAAAAACAGCAGATAATGCTGAAGAAACACAGAAAACAGCTGATTCGGTTCAAAGCTAGTTTTTCTAGTGGAGTATGATTGTGTGGCACTGATAAAAGCCAAGCAATGCAGGATCATCCTAAGTAAACAACTCTTGATGAAAAATCTATTATCAGTTTTTTATTTTTACTAAATTTGTTTTATTTTCTACAACTGATGAACCCTTTGGTTGTAATAAATAGTTCAGAACTTCCTGAAATTTTTTTTTTTCATTATTTATTAAGTTATACTTACATGTGCATCCGTTTTCCAGTTTGTGCCCCTGCCCACCCCTGCTTTTTAATGTCAATGGTACAGAGCTTCATGTAGCCTCATGTAAAGCCTATTTAATGTTACCACACAAGATGTTAGTGTTTGACAGATTTAAGGCCAATTTATGCTCTTTTTATGTATGTAAATATGAACGACTGTGTCAAACGTCAATTGTCATTGTGTACATACTCCCAAGCATCCTTTACGTTGCCATGGTTGATTCCACCTGAGGAGGGTAGTGCAGAATCTAGAGTTCATCTCTGAGTTCTGACATCAGTTTCAGTCAATATAAACATGGTGACAGTGGAGGAGATCTTGATAATTCACATACGTAAAATAAGCAGCACAGTAGACAGTGCTGATCTGTGCAGCCATTTAAGACATCAGGCTTCTTCTTATCCTTTATTTCACTGGTTGCACAGCAGCTATGTTGTGCAACATTTTCCTCATGGTTTCCTGCTCCATTTTCTACATCTAGGGCCACATCCAAAAGCTCTCTGAAAACAGACCAAAATATGCACATAAAGGTTGCAAGAGACAGCCAAAAGGCTTTGTTCGTGTCTGTGTACACATTAAGGATAGAGCAAAAATGAGCCTTAACATTGTTTTCAAAAGCTAGCTGAGATATTCTGTGCCCTGGTTAATTCACCCAACAGAAGAAATTCTACACATATCTGATGCAGTTATTCATTTAAGCTCTTTTTTCATTATTATTATTAAGGTCACATACCTGCTGTTCTTTTCTTAATGAAAAATGTAAAATTGTTTAAGATCACATGATAAACATACAGTCATTAATGATGGGCAAGGGAGTTCATATGGGCTTTTCAAGAGACAAACATGTAAAGATTGTAATTAAACTACAACTGTTGCAAAGTTGAGCTACAAAAAAACAATTATATCCTTAATTTGATGTGCTCTAGTTGTGCGTCATGAATTTTTCAACATTTCAAATGAGGGGTGTGTTTGCTGCAATGAGGACCAGACATCTGCCACCTGCAAGGACTACAGAGTTCGCTTTGTGTACCCATTTAACTGAACACTGACTCAACAGCTGAGAATGAGAAATTATGAATTTTATGATTTGAATTTTTCTCTGCCATTTCAGCTTTCTCTGAATATGAAATTCGTAGTAATGGATCTTCTTTACTGGTACTGTCACTTAGTTCCTATCCTAATAAATGTGCTGATATAGTGGCATTATGTCCTTTATAGTGATTGTTTTATCTTTAAATAAATAGATAAATAAATAAATAAATAACAGCAATAAAACTTCCCATAATCAGAAAAAAATAGTTTTGTCTTTACATTTCTATTTAGCTGATTCACTGCCTTATTTTATGACTTGGTGCAGAGACCAAGTGTGGATCTAGTTCAGGAGATCTCTTTTGAAGGATCTTCCTCATTCCTCTTCACTTGGACTTACCTGTTCTTTCTCTTAATAGATATTTCCTGCTTTGTGAGGTGAACCTTTTGAAGAGAGAAGTTGTGAGAAAAATGATTGTATTGAAAGAAAAATACTCACCAGCTTAGGTCTGTTTGTTTGTCCTTCGTAACAGGATCCCAACCTTTATTACTTCATTCCTTGGTAGAAAAAAAAAAAGATATTTTCTTATCTTTAGCTTCATGGCTCACATTTATGTCCAGATCTGTTCTGGTCACCCTGTCACATTTTTTGCGATTGTGATCCTAGAGATGCCTTTACCTGCATGTCTGTTTCACTGCTCCAGTTCACTTTATTCTACTTTGGGCTTCTGAACAACTTGATGACACATAATCCATACATTTTTTTTTTTTAGGTATGCTCAATTATTATCAATTAAAATTATAATTGGAAAGGTTATAACTATCTCTAAAAGAGAGACCCAACACGAGAACTATGTGAGTGAGTGCACAATAATTATTTGCCAGGAATCCTGGAAATGAACAAGGAAAAAAGTTGTTGAAAAGGGGCACCACAAAAGCAAGCAGGTTTAAGAAAATAAGAATGGTAAAAAGGTCAACTGGTTCTAAACAAAGAAAGAAAAAGTGAAGTGGAGAAGACCAAGTTATAAATAAAGCTGACTTGATTAAATGGTGGACGACTGATCACCTGTAACTTTTCACCTGCCTGTTAGTTACAGCCCTCTTCTATGGTAATTTCAAAGTTTCTTTTTTGCTTATACTTTGTAAAGCGAATGCAAAAGGAATACTTTCACCGTATAAATTGAAAAAAGGCTCCCCTTTTCCCGCATATTTAAACTGTTTCCCCGTAAGCTGTTTTCATGCTCCAAGGGAACAGATTCAAACGAGTAAGTCTTTATATGCAAAAATTTAATGAACTGAGCTATGCAACCGAAATGGCTGTGCTGGTGCTTGAAAAGAAAAGAAAAGAGAAGAAAAGAAAAGAAAAGAAAAGATTGTCCAATCATTGTATGACAGATGAAACTGTTTCTGCTGTTCTGAATCCTATCATCTAGGAATTGGCTCACTTTCACACTTAGAGGCAGATGTCATTCTGACTTTGCAATTATTAAAGCATGATTCTGGTTCAAATAACTGATAGTAGATATATTCTGTGTGTGCATCAGCTTCATTGTTATTTTAGGAATATTTTAGGCATTTTGGTCACATAAAATGAATACTCATATGCATTTATACTTACATATGCTGTTTGAGTGGTTAAACTAAAGACAAGCTATTGCATACCATCCAAACCAGACTCTACCAGCCTTTGAAAAACAGGATCGAATAACCTAACACAGTTAGGCAATTTAAGAAAATATACTTTTGAATCTTAGCCTATAATCTAAACTTGCATCAACAAAACCATTGAGGAAGATTGGCTTTAAAAAGTAGTTATATGTTCAAAGTCATAGAACAGATGTAAAAGGTGTAAAACGTTTAACTGAGAAAATATGGCCAAGAAGTCATTTTTAGGATTTATCAACATCACATAATATTGTGAAAATAGGCATTTTGTTTTTAGCATTTTTGAAATGTCATAGAAGTTGTGTTTCTGCATTTGGGACCAGTGGGGCCTGTTCTATGATAGAACCTATGAATATGAAAAAGAGTAAATGGCCCCAAATTAGTGCAGGATTTAGTTAAAGTATCTCCTCTTTTTGTTTTATTAAGAATTCTCATAATCAAGCGGGGGCCACACAAAAATATAAAAATCCAATGTTCATTGTAAAAGTAAATGTAATGTACAAAAACAATGAAACACAGTAAAGGTTTCTCTTTCTCAAAAATTAACTAGAAAATGTCCAAACCTATCCCCACACCAAAGACCTCTTTATGTTATTTTTACCTTGTCATGTATTGTTGGTGTTCATTGATTATCTGCATTTTTATGTTACATGCAACACTAGAGTATGACTGGCCTTTTTCAGTGCCTACCTACTAGAATGGTTTTGTGTACACTAATTAATTGTCCTTTGAGAAGAATACCTACCTCCCACTGTTCAATACCAGCTGAGAATGGTCTCTGTCTATTCATACATCAGCATTAAAGTTTGTCATCTGAAAGGGCTGCAGCAATATTTTACACTAAATTGTGCTTTGGACTGCATGCCAAAGTACAAATGACAACATGGTGTGGACTCATTTATCATCCCACCCCAACATACACACACCTCCCTGTATCTCACTGCCTGTACCCACCTCTAGTCCCTTTGGCTTCCTTTATCTTCATAGACTGCAGATTTTTTGTGGACCATCAGCTGTATTCACATAAATAAGGTTTTTATAATAATAATAATTTCTAAAATATAAAAAGATTTAGATTGTAGTTAGGCTTCTGGGCAAATAGGCATGTCCTCTAATCCATCAAATGCTAAAAAAAACTCCAACCACTCTCACACATGTCCAAAAGTTATGAAACCAACCAGAAAAGATAGTCAGTACAGTTGTCAAGGGCACAGAGGGCTGTAAAAGGCTTCCTCCATATTTTATTGTATTAGGCAGCTTAAATGTAACTACAGTAGGATAACTAATGCACTGCATTGCAAAATGTATCAATGAAAAGTCAGTCACACATCAGTTTTGATCAATAAAGCAAAGTGGGACTGTCGAGTTGGCAGATAGCGGCTGGCAGGGCTCTAAAAGTGCATATGTGGATGCCCAGTTATAGTGCAACTGCAGGGGAGGTGTTGTGACAGCGTTGGTAAACACATTGAGAGAAGTGCTGTGATGAGGCTGGCATAAGACAAAACAGAGAGAGAAATTGGACCTGAAGCACAAAGGGAAACATAACTGTACCAAAGTGGTGAACTTGCATTGTTTTAAATTATTAAATTAATATTTGTATTTTATATCTATACCTTGTTGTATATAAAGCGCTCTATAAATAAAATGTATTTTTATTACCTGAGTCATTCGATGAAAAAGTACCATTTCCACTTTGTAATTTTCAAAAATTTCATCAAAGGCAAAAATTATTTTTAAGAAATCTACAATATAAAAGATAAGTTAAACCTTCCAAAAAACCCACCTCAGGTGTAAAATATTTTAATATTACATGTATTATTAACATTATCTATATTAATTCAGACCCGGGAGTCATTCTTGTACCACACCGTCACGGATGGATGCACAGAATGACCAATAAAACATTAAATAATTTCTAAAAATAGTTTGTTTTCCTACTAGGAAAGTCCTTAAATAGATATTAATATTTTAAAACATAATTCAAGTTTAAAACAATGGCGGAGCCAAGGGGAGCTCTGCTCCCCTGAAAGGCACAGGAGCTCCCCTAAAGACATTCAGCTAATAGTTTGAGGGAGAGCCCTAAAAATAGCTCACCTTTGGGTTATATTTAATTTTTCAAAAAGGTTCCTGGTGTGTCTTGAAAAGAATAATATTCATTTGTCAGCTTTGTGTTTAATTTATTTATTCAATTTAATTAATTAAATCCTCCAAATGTGATAAGTTCTGTTTCCTTCAGCACCATGGACAGCAGCGTTGTTTGTTTGTAGCATGCTGTGAGCGTCCATACAAAAAACACTTTATATGCTTTCTTTTGTGGTTGTTAAAATTTTTCTGATAAAACAAGCTGCATACAGTAGCAGCAGAGTTGCACGCCCAACAAAAGCTCTCTGAAAAGCTCCAGTGTAATTCAAGCCCTGGAATGACCCACTTATTGTTATGCCCTGTCTAGGGTTACAAGTACAGCCCTTTGGTGTTTTGAGGGTTGGGATTTCCCATCCCGGTCCTCAAATCAGGATCAAACAATTTTCAGATAAACATAAATTTATTTACCATAAGCCTGTGTAAATGAACCTGTAAAGCAAGTTCGTCAGGGTGAACCAAAGCCAAAACAACAAACAAAACCAACTAGCCCAACCAAGTACATGTCAACTAAACCCTACATGAAAGAAAACCAATCAAAACATATTTACCAACCTCAACTTCCTACCACATAAATAGGAGAAAATGCATAGAAAGAAAAATGGCAGTTCACCCCTACAGCTACAGCTTTTGAAAGTGGAGAATCTATTTACAACAAAGACATACTCACACAGAGTACCATGGGAATCAACAGCTTGAATTACAACAGAAAATAAACCTTTTTTCGAGGACCGAGCTGGCTGATCGCTGCTGTCAAAATGCTGCCACCAGAACACACACCCAGTCTTTTCAAGGCAGTATGTGATTGCAGGGACCAACCTGGAGATGGTTGGTGTTCAGCAGGGGCCAATCAGTAGGTGACACACAACTTGGGACAACCAACCGCACTTGGACCTGTAGACACTCTCAAAGACTCTATATAAGAAAAGATGAATCACTCTGGCACAAAACAGTAAACATCCTCCCCCTTAAATCAAACATCATCTCCCCCCAGAATGTTTGATAGTCAGGCCCAAGCCCAACTGTTTATGATGCGTGTGATCCTGATACTGCTTATGACAATCTGATTCATGAATTAACTGGTTCTATCCACAATACCGTTCCTGAGAAGACTGTCATATACAGTAACAATGATTGTAACCCCTATCTTACCAAAGGGTTACTAAATGCTATAAAACATAAAAGTATACTCTACAAGAGTTACATCAAAAACCCTAGTGATGAAAATAGAAACAAATATTATAAGTTTAGAAACAAACTCACTCATATATTAAGAAAGAGTAAAAGTAACTATTACACTGAACATATTAGTGCAGCCTAAGGTGACTCTGAAAAGACCTGGTCATTGTTAAATAAAGTCCTACACAGGGACCAGAAGTCTCCAGTGCTTCCTGACTCTGCAAATGGTAATTTACCCCTACTCGCTGACACCTTAAATGACTATTTTATTTCCATAGGTGAAGACCTCGCCAATACAATCAGGCCTCCCAAAGGATTCGCTTATAAAAATTATCTATCTCGCAATTATCTAAACCGAACTTTAACTTATCACAAATCTGAAGAGCTTTCGTACAGCAGGAGTAAATGGAATATGCAGTAAAATTCTAATGGCTATCGCTCACATAATAGTAAAACTGCTCGCACACTGCATCAATCTATCATTACTTCATGGTGTAGTGCCAAAAGTGACCAAAATAGCTAAAACCATTCCAATTTATAAATCCACAGATAAAAACAATATGAACAATTACCGCCCAATTTCTGTTTTACCAACTCTTTCTAAGGTACTGGAGAGAGTGATGCACAATAGATTAAGTCAATGCCTGGATTAGCTACATATTCTCACCAGATATCAATATGGCTTCAGGAAGAAAAGTTCAACATGCATGGCTGTTCTGGATCTTATTGAAAAAATAAATTACGCTTTTGACCAGGGTGATTGTGGAGATGGCATTTTCCTGGACCTATCCAAGGCATTTGATACCACTGATTTTGACTTATTACCGGGGAAGATGCATCATTACAGCACTCAACTGGTTCAGAGGTTACCTGTACGGTAGACACCAATATGTAAATACTGATAACCATGTATCACAAAACAAGGAAATCAAATATGGGGTCCCCTAGGGTTCAATTCTGGGGCCATTACTTTTCATAATCTATATTAATGACTTCGTAAATTCTTCTCAAATATCACATGAGGTTATGGATGCAGATTATACTAATTTGTTCCTGTCACACAATAACACACCGGACATACAGCATCTTTTAAACGCAGAACCAAAAATAATAGACATCTGGTTCCAGTGTAATAAATTATCTCTTAACATCAGTAAAACTAATTACATTGTGTTTTGATCAAGTAAAAAAAAAAAAAAAAATGCACGAACCAGATCTGGCTTAAAGTACATGATGAAAATCTATTACAATACAGTTCCACAAAGTTCCTGGAGGTCCTCATTGAGAAGTCTCTTAACTTTAAAAGCCATATAGAGCACTTGATATCAATATTATCTAAATACATCGGTCTGTTCTTCAAAATAATATACTATCTTCCTTTAACTGCTCTTCTCACCTTGTACAAAACCTTGATTGAGCCCCAAATAACCTGCTTAATGTCATAAGGTGTAACACATTCCCCAGTCATTTAAAGAAACTAGAAAACCTACAAAAAAAAAAAAAAAAAAAAATTGCCCTGTCTTGGCCCCGTTTTAATGTCTCCACTCGTCCCCTGTTCCATCGCTTTAGTTTCCTCTGACTTACAGAGTTGAATATATTCCAAAATGCATGTATGTTCCAAACTGTTAATAAAATGAATAACAGGCTGTTTGAGCTCATTTTAATTTTGAGTCCTCGCCATACTCATGACACCAGGAAAAAATATCTCATCAGTGGTAATAAAAGACGACACATTAGCACTGGCCTGAGAATTGCATTGAAAGTGTTGAAATCCATCTCCACCTTGAAAAATATGTTAAAGAAAACATTGACCAGCTCATATATACTTTAACAACTATGGTCCTAAATTCACCTAAACTAGGAAAGTATTGTGTTTCGTGTTTAATGTATGTTGTATGTAAGTATTTTGGTGCTGTATGAGGATGTTGTAATGTGTCATGTTTTGTCTTTCTTTCCTCTCCTTATTACTCGTACCTTTCATTATTTTTTCTTTATGTACTCACACTCTCTTCTGAAAGCTTGTGGTAGCTTCTTAGGGAGATCTGATTCATACATAACTCATTGCTTAAACCTTATGTAAAGGTGAGTTTTTGTAAATATGGGTGTGTAGATAAACTGAAACTGAACTGAAACTGAGCTGAGTGAACATGAGAAAGTGGATCAGCCATTACATTGTCTGGCTCTTTTATTTGTTGAATCCCCAAGTTGAAATCCTGCACCAACAGTGATCACCTCATTAGCCTTTGGTTGGAGTTTTGCATCTGTGACAGAAAAACAAGCGAATTATGGTCTGTGTAAATAGTAATGGGCATCAAACTGGAGCTGACATACTCTTCAAAGTGTTGCAACACAAGCAGCAGGGAAAGGGCTTCCTTCTCAGTGGTACTATATTTCTCCTGATGTTTATCAAACTTTTGGAGAAGTAACTGACAGGGTGATCTTTACCATGTTTATCCTCCTGCAGTAGCACTGCCCCTGCGCTGTTAGCACTAGCATCCACCTCCAACTTAAAGGGATGCAAAAAGTCAGGGTCTGCAAGAACGGGGGTGCTGCAAAGAAGAACTTTGGTGGACTCAAAGGCATGTTAATATGCAGGTGTCAACATAAAAGGCTTAAGGGTACTGGTTAAAGAAGTGAGTGGGGCAGCAACATCTGCAAAATTCTGCAAAACATCTGGTATTATTCTGCCATACCAAGAAACCGATGGAGTTCACACCTGGTTTGAGGCACAGGGAAGTCCAAAATGGCAGTAACTGGACCAACCCTGTCTACAGAGTCTTTTCTTCATTTTCAAGAAGATAGGTGACTCTTGCTGGAAAAGTGCATGTTTAGCCGGATTTACACAGTAAGCATGTTGTTTGATTGGAGGGTGATCACCTACATCAGTGTCATGTGAAAGAATGGTTGCACAGATAGGGTTTCAGAAAACAGAGAAAGGGGATTTTCCACTAATCTAACTATGTCCTCACAGGCTGATTCAACCAAATGATCCAGATGACCCCTCAAGTCTTTAAGGATCTCAGAGTTCTGGAGACGAGGACAAGAATAAACATGGTTGAAACACAACCCATCCTTCTCAGGACAGTAGCAAGCAAGAGGTGCTGATGCCAAAGTGGACAAGGTTGCAGCAGATGGAGTGAAGGATCAGGGGGATAACTGAGCTTTTGTCACAGGAAAAATAGGACATAAACATAAAAACATGCCACACAAGATTGTCGTCTACGATCAGGGGTGGTAACAACGTAGTCAGTATCACTCAGTTTTTTCATAATAATATAGGGGCCACAAAATTTTGCATGAAGGGACAAACCAGGAATTGGGAGAAGAGTTAACACCTTGTCACCTACCTGAAAGTCACTTAATTACTCCTGATCAAATGATCTGTGTCCTTTACTCTTTAATTATTAAAGAGTAAAGGACAAAGTCAGAGTTTACCAACAAGTCCTCCAGCCAATATTGTCATATAGCTCACGAAAGAATCCACTAAATTAGCAAACCTCAAGGTGGCAACAAAAACATATCACATCTGACATATCACTACTCACATATGAACAACCATGAATGAATGTTGTTTAGATGTGAGGTTTTTTTATTTGTTTTTTTTTTTTCGTTTTGTTTTGTTTTTGTGGCATGTTTAAGTAATTTTAGTGCAAGATTCTAGGAGGTGAAGACAAAGCTGACCTGAGCTAATACTGCATCATCACTGCTGGTTTGATAGCCTCACTTTACAGTCCATTTATTTTATGATGCAGGTGAATGACATTGTAATGTTGTCTAACAGATAGGAGCATTTCACTCGACAGAGAGGGCTGTCTGTATTTTGCCTGAAGATATTTCCAAGACTGAGCCCATATCTTGACATGATTCTAATCTAGTCATCAAGGGAAAAGGCCTTGCAGGTTTTAGATGTTCCCCTATTCTTACACAATTGATTCAATTAAGAACTCCTCAACAGCTTCTTCTCCTTCTTCTCCACAAGCCTGTTGATGATCCACTAATTTGAGCCAGGTGAATGTAAGCAGGGAAACATATAAGACCCTCAGGGCTTTGCCACATGCAAAGACTGGAATTGAACAACCTGTTTCATTCTGATTTAGGAGCTTAAATCTCTAAGTTGTTTGAGGAGTGATCTGTTACTGTAGAACTATGGTTAAGCAACTCTGAGTTGGCAAGTAGTGTATGGCTTAACTGGCTATGCAGGATTCATTACTGTAAATGTAGAGTGAATATGAAAATGGCTAAAAGCTTGATCATGGCAGCACTTGTTACAAAACCTGCTACACAGGACTGTTGTGGAGGGTGTTGTGATGGAGGGCACAGAACACTTAAAGAAACTTTGTAAATTTTTTATTGAATTAGGAAGTCCACTCCAGGGGTTTTGCATTGGTAATGAGGCAAAGTAAGACAAGTTTATTTGTATAGGAAATTCATGTAAAAACAATTCAAAGTGCTTTACATATACCATTAAAAGCATGCAGTGGGGTGCAGAGGAATCATTCAAGCAAATACTAAAAAGAAATAAAAGAACTTTAAGACAAAAGGACAAAGTAAAATATGATAAACTGAAAGAAATAAAAGCTACAGTGTAAGGAATTTATAGTTGCTATATTAAAGGTGGTAAACAGAAAAGTTTTAACCCTGATTTAAAATTGCTGAGAGTTTCAGCAGACCTGCAGTTTTCTGTAAGTTTGTTCCACATGTGAGGAGCATAAAAGCTGAATGCTGTCTCTCTATATTTAGTTCTGACTCTGGGAACAGAAAGTAGATTTGACCCTGATGTTCTGAGGGATCTGGTTGGTTCATAACAAAACAGGAGAGCCTGAATGTATTTTACCCTAAACCATTCAGTGGTTTGTGAACTAACAGCAAGATTTTGAACTTAATTCTTTGACAGACAAGAAGCCAGTGTAGAGATCTGAGGACTGGACTTATATCATCCACATAAGAATGAGAATGTGGCTTGTTGTTGCAGAGGCTGGTCAAGAAGGCTTGATAGGTGAAACAATTGCAGATAGCGGCTGGCAGGGCTCTAAAAGTGCATATGTGGATGCCCAGTTATAGTGCAACTGCAGGGGAGATGTTGTGACAGCGTTGGTAATCACATTGAGAGAAGTGCTGTGATGAGGCTGGCATAAGACAAAACAGAGAGAGGAATTGGACCTGAAGCACAAAGGGAGACACGGCTGTACCAAAGCAATGAACTTGCATTGTTTAAATTATTGAATTAATATTTGTATTTTATATCTATACCTTGTTGTACATAAAGCGCTCTATAAATAAAATGTATTTTTATTACTTGAGTCATTTTATGAAAAAGTGCCATTTCCACTTTGTAATTTTCAAAAATTTCATCAAAGGCAAAAATTATTTTTAAGAAATCTAAAATATAAAAGATAGGTTAAACCTTCCAAAAAACATATTTTCCCACCTCAGGTATAAAATATTTTAATATTACATGTATTATTAATATTAGCTTTATTTATTCAGACCAGGGAGCCATTGTTGTACCACCCAGTCACAGATGGACGCACACAATGACCAATAAAACATAGTAAAGTGTCTTTAATTAGATATTATTATTTTAAAACATAATTCAAGTTTAAAACAATGGCGGAGCCAAGGGGAGCTCTGCTCCCCTGAAAGGCACAGGAGCTCCCCTAAGACATTCAGCTAATAGTTTGAGGGGGAGCCCTAAAAATAGCTCACCTTCGGGTTATATTTAATTTTTCAAAAAGGTTCCTGGTGTGTCTTGAAAACAATAATATTAATTTGTCAGCTTTGTGTTTAATTTATTTATTTAATTTAATTAATTAAATCCTCCAAATGTGATAAGTTCTGTTTCCTTCAGCACCATGGACAGCAGCGTTGTTTGTTTGTAGCATGCTGTAAGCGTCCATACAAAAACACTTTATATGCTTTCTTTTGTGGTTGTTAAAATTTTTCTGATAAAACAAGCTGCATACAGTAGCAGCAGAGTTGCACGCCCAACAAAAGCTCCCTGAAAAGCTCCAGTGTAATTCGAGCCCTGGAATGACCCACTTATTGTTATGCCCTGTCTAGGGTTACAAGTACAGCCCTTTGGTGTTTTGAGGGTTGGGATTTCCCATCCCGGTCCTCAAATCAGGATCAAACAATTTTCAGATAAACATAAATTTATTTACCATAAGCCTGTATAAATGAACCTGTAAAGCAAGGTTGTCAGGGTGAACCAAAGCCAAAACAACAAACAAAACCAACTAGCCCAACCAAGTACATGTCAACTAAACCCTACATGAAAGAAAACCAATCAAAACATATTTACCAACCTCAACTTCCTACCACATAAAGAGGAGAAAATGCATAGAAAGGAAAATGTCAGTTCACCCCTACAGCTACAGTTTTTGAAAGTGGAGAATCTATTTACAACAAAGACATACTCACACAAAGTACCATGGGAATCAACAGCTTGAATTACAACAGAAAATAAACCTTTTTGAGAACCGAGCTGGCTGATCGCTGCTGTCAAAATGCTGCCACCAGAACACACACCCGGTCAAGATACTATCTTCCTCTAACTGCTCTTCTCACCTTGTACAAAACCTTGATTGAGCCCCAAATCACCTACTGTAATGTCATAAGGTGTAACACATTCCCCACTCCAGTCATTTAATTGCAAGATGCAAAGACTGGACAGCCAAAGTGAAGTCTAAATAAGAGTTCTCCAACCATTTCTATAGTCCCATATATTAGTGTCCTTAACAATTTTTCCCATAAAAAAAAAAACTATAATAAAAAATCTGTTTGAGCCCTGAAATTTGACTCACAATAATTTATTTTTGCAATGCATTATATTAGGCACCAGCATTAAATCATATCATGTTTTTTTTTTTTTTTTTTTTTTTCCAAACATCTTCGTTCCTGTTTCCCCGGGACCAGTGCACTATTGCTGTGGGTGCTCTGACTATGGCCTACCTTTGCTTCCTTCTGAGTATGTGTGTGGTCCCCCCCTGTGATGAGCTGGCTGGTTCTGCACCCTGTGGTGGCTGCTGATTGCCTGGTGCTTGGGGGCCTCCCTGTCTAATTCTTTTCCTCAGAGAAGGCTTGGTTGCATTGGCATAATCACTTAACACAGCTCACTCCTCATGTGCACACCACACACACCCTTGTTGTTGTGTTATGTTCATGATTTTTAGTTTGTCTTCCTGTGGGTGCCCTTGATGATTGTTTGCTCTGTTTTTTTACAGAGGCTGCTGGAAGTTTTCTGTTTTTTTACAGGTGTAGCAGCTGGTTGTTTCATTTCTTTTTTTGTTTTCTGTTTTTCATATTTTTGTCTCATTTTCCCTTCTTTTCACTTTTCTTTTCTCTTCTGTTTACTCTTGTTTTTGGGGGGGAATTTTGTTTTTCCTAAGGATAACTAACTTTTTTTCCTGTGAGTGATAAAATCAAGGCCATATACAAAGAAGATGTTAAACTATTTAGACTCAGAGGAGTATCTGATATGCTACAGTCCTGAATATTTGGGAAAAATGATTTTGAACACTAACAGAATTTTGTTGATAAATGTGTTACCTATTGTCAGTAATCTAGCAGCAGAAATAAGCTCTGACTTTCCTATTTGAGCTGATGATGAGCTCAAATAGGAACGTCAGAGCTTATTTCTCTCTCATTGGCCGCTGATATTGAATGAATATAAAACTAATTCTTCTTTTTCTTCATTTGGTCTTCCAGGAAATATTTTCTTTTTAGCTGGTAAATTTTAAACTCTGTTCACAGCTGATGTTTCATGTATACATGATGAGAGCAGACAAAGAGTTGAAATAGATCAGTCTTCAGCACTACATTCACATAAAAGTTAGAAAAATACCCACTGTTTAAGTATAACAGTATTTGCTGTATGTTCTGCATTTCATTTACCTTTGCTATAAAACCAGAAACCCTGATAGACACATTTCTCAGAGCCAAATGTCACCTGATGAGAAGCTTGGTAATTATTGTTAAGCACTTAATGCCTAGAAAAGCACAAACCCTATACTTGTCAATTTTATTCACTACAGAAGTCTGAATCTAAAGCGAGTAACCAAAAAAGTAAAGCTAAAACCACATAAAGACACACTCACCACACTTTTGTTTTTACATATTTATTGCATAGTATTCCAGTTTCCTCTGTGCTAAAAGCAATATGAAGGTCGTTTATAGCTGAGATGTTACTCACACACTGGGGATATTTGAAGAATTGTTTTCCTGCTGAATGTCTTTAAATGCATTTTTGACCTTCGAATGCTCCACACTTGTCTCTGGTAAAACAGGCTGTTAAGAGAGACATAAACATTAAGCAAACTACCTATGTAATTGGCAAGTACCATTGCTGCTTTCAGTCACACTATAGGTGCCATAGGTGCATAGTAGCTGTTGATTTGGGCCAAATTCCCTTACAGCTTGTTTTGATTATGTTTTTTTAGAAACATTGTTCCTATAAATCAAATTTAGGCCTTTAAAAATTTTTTTAAAATCCAATTTTTGTGGAGCTGTGATTTCTACTTTCTTTGCATTTCTACAATAGTGTAAAAATGTCAATTTATATCTACCAAGCTCACTTTTGAAGTCACCTTTTAGTACTTTTACTTAATTAAAGAATTTACATACAACTTCTGTGGAGCCGATAATCAGCAAATTAAATTTGAAGCGCCATTATGAATTTCTATGAGCCCATATCTGGTCAGACATGCCAGTGATGATAGCCAGGAAGTGAGGTCTATACACTTTATATCCGTTCAGAGTATCTTTGTGTTCAGTTTCTGGCTGTTAAAATCTCATACGAGACAGAGTGGCCTGAGGATAATTATGCAAACTAGAGGTAAAGAAGATGAAAATGTGCTAAGGGTTTAATTATCACTAGAAAGAGAACTTCACACTGCATAAAGGCAAGAAAGACACTGCACTGCAAGCAACACACTTTATGATAATGTTCCTTTTTAATTGTAGCTTCCCATCTCTGCCCACATCTTCAGGTCACACCAAATTTTTCTTGTATTTTTTGGGTAATTTGTTGGTATCTTGTCAGAATGCAGAAAAATTGTTTCCAAGTGTTACTAAAATCTACAGCAATTTGGAGAATATTGTTTTGTGAGACTGTTCAAATTATTACAAAAACATATTAATGTCTCTGTGGCACATCTACTCTGGGACTGCAGCGAATATCTAATACATGTACCTACTATGGAGGGTCATCTTATTGATGCATATATTAATTCCAAGAGAATTCATGCCATATAAAATATGCATATGTGTTTTTCTAAGATGAGTATTGAGTGTGACTGTGAAGGCTCATTGATATTTTTCTCAGGCCAGCAAAAATCCTTCTAGACCCCCCTGTGACCCACTCTTAATGCAGACTGTACGCACATACCTGAACTTGTTCCTACATGCGCATTAAGAAAAACCTTTTATTGCTTTTAACAGCACCTCTGTATGAGGGGCATCTGATAGAAGGTCTCTTAAACGTCATATACGTCTTATATTCTGACAACCATTCAATCAAACATTGGCCGCTGGGATTGAGCCGTAGCCCTTCTCCATGGGGATGGCTGTTACCATGGTAACTGTGGAGGTGTGCGACCCACCAGCTAGCAGGATAAAGCAGTGTTGCTTTGTTTATTTTATTTTACTTTATTTTCCTGGGAAAAAAATAAAAAAATTCTAACTTCATGTTATTTTTTTGGTCTCACTCTGTTCCTTTGTCTGTCGGCTTTAGAGGAAAATATACTTTTGCACTCACGGTTCTGGTTTCCCTGGGTAATTGCGAGTTACCACAGGTACATCAGAATATAATACCTGGTCTCTTTCCGTCTTTCATCAACTGTCAGCCTGGAAAATCTCAGAATAGTTTTTGAGCATAGGTTACAAACCCTAATGTAGCTTCATGTCCACTGACAAATGAAAGTAAACAGGAAATACAAGTGTGTTTTAAAAAATGTTGACAGAAAACAGATTGAAGTTGAGGCCATTACTTACAGTATTGCTAACATGAAAAGAAAATGTTAAACAGATTTAGTACACAGTTTTAGGCAAATGTTTCTAAAAATATGTTTGATATTAAAATCATATCAGGTTCAATTGCATTATTTTTAGGAATAGTAGTTGTTTGCATGACATGGAGACTTTTATTACCGCAAATAAAAATAACCAAACATATCTATTTAACTGACATAGAAAATCAAACTTTTCAAATTGCCTTTCAAATGAATGCAGAAAAACGTGCAAGTTAACATTAAAATATTTGGGAAAAATAAAGCATGAAGCCATCAGGAAGCCATTAGCCACCTGTGCTAAATATGTTACAACTCCAATCTGCCTTTTACATTTACTGATTCACAAACTGAAGTGTCAAGATTTTGTCAAGTTCATTAGATCGAACATGGGCCAAAAAGTTAATGTTCAAATCTGCTGTCAGCTTCTGGAGCTGGAGTGGCACAGAGAAGAATATAGCCACAAGTGCAAACTAATGCTGGTGCAATCTTATCAACCTTTTTTTAAAATTTGAGCGTTACAGTGAGGTTAGCAGATCCACCTCTTTGTAAAGCTGCTAGGAGGCTGTGATTACAGTTACAATAAAAATGTATCCATAACAGATCAAAAACTAGCAGACTATGAATGGAGGGCTTGCAATCGCTAAATGTATTGCACTATTTTATTTCAGTTTTTATGGTTTTATTGTTGTGCATATTGGAGAGTAAACATGTGAGTTAGGGAATTGTTTTTAGTTTTAGATGCTTAATAAACTGCATGCATACAGACTGTAGCTTTTTATTTCAAAGTTAAAACTTTAACTAACTGGTGAAAAGATAATTCACCAAACTGATCAGGATTAATCTTTTAACAGTAAACATTTGCAGTAGATTTAGCCTGTTCAGCAGGACATATTTCTGACCTGACCTGAAAGCCCCTAATAACAACACATAACATGAAGTAAAAATACTCCAAATTTAAAGTCTATAATTTATAAAGCACTCTTGACATTCTTTGATTGCATGTCTAAAGGATTCTTCCTGGTGCTGTTCTCCAAATCCCTGCTGCAGAAACCATCCAACATGTCTCACATGGAGTCTACTTGCTATTTTCTCTTGACATCCCCCTTCTCTCTGCAAGTAATTAAAGACAGAGTTTGGTCACAAGCAGTGACAGGAGGTCCACTGAGATAACCAGTGGTCTAATTAGAACCACAGATCTCTATTCTCATCTACAAAACCACCAGTCACCTATGCTTTTACACTATGTGTGAATTGAGCATCCCCTGTTTTGGTTGTACATTTTCACACATAGCAAACAATACAACACTCAGGGGAGTTTTTTCTTTCTATTATCTTTTTTTTTTTTTTTTTGTATGTGAAATTATGATTGATCACCCAGAAAATAAGGAGCACATGCAGGTTGTTCCTCACACTAAACCCAGAAAGACTGAGGAACATATGGGCACTCTTCATCATGTTGTGACTCATGTAAATGCAGGGTGGGTGTAACTGATAAAATATTAACCAAACAGAATATTTATGCTTGTCTTTTCATTTATATCCAACATGCTTATGTTGTTGAAGTACATCTATTAACTGATTCACTGTGGTGGGGTATCATGTTTATTCAGCTTGGCTCTGTGTTGTTTTGTATTCACAGCCCCTATGGTGGCTTTGCTTGTTCACGACGAACAGTGTTAGTCAACTGCAAATTTGTATTATGCTGCACGAAGCCTGCATGCTGACAAATGGCCTGGAGGAGAGGTCCAAGGAGAGTCCTGTCAGAGAAAGGCAGCACTACACTGCTGCATCAATCTGAGGAGTGGGCCAATCATGATGGTAGCGTCACAACGAAGTATAACTATTGGTCGCAAAAATCTAGATTACAACCACACTGCAAGCATCTATAGGGAAAGATTTTTTTGTGAGAAAACAATCCACTGACTCACCAAGTGTATGTCAGAGGGATGTGCAAATAACATTCACATGCATTTATAAAATGAAGAGTGGATGCAGCAATAACAATGCAACACAACACCATCATGCTGAGATGAGGCTCACTAATGATGTGATTTTATATTTCGGTATATACAAGCAGAAAATGGATAGTCTTGTCTTAACAAGACTGCAGTTAAAAATACTTCCATTCATACACTTGATTTATCAATTTACTGGGAAATAATTCAGGTCAAGACTGCTAGGTCTGATTATGATCCACAGAGTGAGAGAATAAAACCTGAAATGGAGACTAGATGTTTGAACACATTCACCCATTCAGGGCAAATATCCAGGCTCTGGAACATCTTTGGATGTTGCCTACATCCAAATAAAAAGGTCATTAGTTAGCTCATTTCAGGTCTTTTTTTTTTTTCAGTAAAGAACTTTGTTAAAATGAGGTTGTACTTAAGTGATGACACCTTTCATACACAAAAGAGAATTCAGTGCTTCACTTAACAAAAAGAATGAGAGGACAGTCTGTTTAAAGGTGAATAAAAACACATACTTTCCCCAGTGGTTGTTAAATACCAAGAAACAAAACTAAATATGAATGAATATTGGACTTAAGCCAAGTGGCTGGAAACTCAGTTTCAAATAAATAATGCTTATGCTTCACAACTGTTGGATGTCTGAAAACAACTAAAGCACTCTAAATATATTTATTTTGTCCTCAGGGAGGGTGTTGTATTGTTACCGAAGTTAATCAGAATTTTTCTTATTAAGTCTGCCACAGCTACTTATGCCTTAGGCTATCCCTAACCAGCCACATATAAATTAATAAATGAATTAATTTCATTAATATAAATTAAATTAAATTAATTCATTTTAATACCTCTTTCATAGGAATAAAACATGTAACTCTTGCACTTTATAATACTTGGATAATTAATATGTCCTACTAATCAGCAGGTGTGTCAACAAACAGATGATTTGATTTATTGTTCTCCCAGATATATATATATATTTTTTTTTTAAATCCAGAGTCTGTCAGTGACAGAGAATTTACAAAATTCCTCTCTTGCATCATCCCATGGAGCTCATGATGGTGGGGAGTTTGGGACAACCTGTAAAAACTGACATTTAAAACCACAATATTTCACTCATATTTCTGCTCTACCATGATATTGCACACGATAAGTCATATCAGTGTAAAGGTTGTGGAGTAGTGATGCAACCTCCGGATTTCGCTCAACAGCCTGAGGTGACTTTTGTTGAAAGCAACACCTTTGTGCATAGTACTACTGGTGCTATTTTGGTGTGGAATAGCAGACAGACTCCCAGCAATATCACAGTCAGTGTTGAACAAGATAGAAGTAGTACTACTTCTGTAACCCCCCACCCTCTTTTCTCCTTCAAATAAAACTGTACAGGGACACATGCACATGTACACACACAGACATTTGAGCATCCCTCTTGGCTTGCGTTGCAACTCTGTGACAGAAAGACGTCTCACTCCAGGAGTGCAGTATTGCATTGTCAGAGGTGTGTGACAGATATTAATGTCAGGGAAGAACATGATGGATGGAATTCCTTTATGATGTTTCCTTCTATCTCGGGCTCAGTCTCCCAGAGCCAGGCATGCTGCAGACAGCTCCTTAATGAGCTCTGGAAGCATCCATATCCGCTGACAACCCTTCCTTAGCGGCCTCTTTGCCTAAAAGCGGTCAGCCGGGTGCTGACTCCCAGGGAGACGAGGGATGTCTATGACAGAACACCCACACAATCTGCACTTGACCACAAAAAAAAAGGGTCAATTTAGTGAAATTGTCCTTTAATTCAGGACATGCAACATAAAAAAAAACCAAACAGAATTTGAAGACAAACTATACATTATTGAAGAGAGCTGTGATAATTAAGCTGATTGTCCAAAAAGTAGTTATCACAACCTGTTTCACATTTAATTAGTGAGGTTGTAAAACTGTTGATTGATGGACATGATTATTAATCATGTTGTCAGTCAAGCGTTGTCAGCATCAGAACTTTGTTTATTGAATATCAATTGCGTAACAGCTCATGCTCCCTGCTGCCTACCTCACTTTTAGTTACGAGCTATATCATCTTATTTTCAGCTAAATCAATTGACAGTGTTTGACATAGAGATTATTTTTTTCTTATTCTGTTTCCCCACTTTTTTAAATATCCGTACTTCATAGAAAAAAAAAACTAATACACCATGCATGAATAATAAAATATTTCTCAATGTAAGTAAGTTAAGGTGACATACTAGAACAAATAGATAAATTAGAGACTAAAATAAAAAAGAGGAAAAGAATAAAAAAACTTTTTTTTTTTTTTAAATGGTGGGAACTGGCATTAAATTAAGCCATACAGAAACAAAAAACTTATGTCAGTGCATTGTGGACTACTTTTACTGCATTTATATTCTGTCTGTATCACTGCAACAGATAATTTGTTACTTATTTTCATTGAGTTTTATAGTGAGACTTAGCTGACACCTAGTGGTTAAAATAGTTTCCAGATACTAGTTTTATTCATTTATATTTTTTCTCTCTCTCATTGCCTTGGGGTACATTATTAATTCTAGTAAATAAGTTTTCCTGTTTCTTTGCAATCCACTGGGCTGATCAGAGGTATGGGTTAATTGAACAGCAGTCTCCCAGCAGATAACAAGATTAAGCATCAAGGGCCAAGTTAACAGGCCTGTATGATAAAAAAGACTAAGAAAAAGAAACCCAGGTCCTGTAGTATAAAGATGAATCTCCTCATCTGCCCAACAATACGCAAGGAGTCTGTCTCAGGCTTCTGATACAAGATAAAATGGAAATGACATTTTAAGTAATTCAATAAATTATGTTAACCACATAATGCCTGAACTTATTTGCACTTACAGAAAAAACATGATAAAAGGAAAAAATCAGAAAAAAAGACTGGAATATAATAAAATTAAACAACATATGTTAGTAACTATTAATAAATAAAGATGAATACTTAAAAATAATACAGAATAAATAAATTATTAAGAGTAAATTAAGCCAAATGAATAAAGATCATAAATAAATAAATCAGTTAGATAAAAAGAAATAAGATAAACAAAGGCCAGAAGTGGTTTGTCACAAATTTGCAACAACAGGCCTCAAGGGGTTGATGGGAAAAAATTTAACCCAAAAGCAACACTTTCACCATGTTTGTTTACACATTTTGGCCACAATTTACTGTTAACATACTGGCAGGAAACAAGCTCATCAGGAATCAGCTTCAAACTGTGATTGCACGTGGTTTTTAATGTTTAAATGACAAAACTAAGAGCAAAAACCATAGTTTGACTTGTGAAAACTGAAAACTATAAACTACACAAGTGTAAGACAACAAAAAACGTGACTTTCAGTACTCTAAAGATGGGTGATAGAAACTTGAGAAGGCTATGACCATTAAAAGAAAATATTTAGGGTTAATAAACCATTTCTTGTTTCTGTTTATTAACACAGTGGTGGAATTTCACTAGAATATCCTATATCATCTTCCTGCTGTAGGTCCTTGTCTTTCTAAGAGCAGGCTTTGAGAACGATAAAAGAAAGATGAAGTCTTTGTACCAAATACTGGAAGTAAAATTACTCTGTTTACAGGGTCATGATGCGCAGAAAAGCAAGATATACATTTAACACCAGAGGGCACTATAATTCTACTTATGATCTTGTTTTTCTGACAGTCAAGCACTCCATGTTGTAAAAACAAAGGGGTGTTAGAACACATTTATCTTTACCAAGAATTCTGTCAATGCACTCAGCATCAAACATAATTTCTTCACAACTCCATCAGAAATGAAAATTTTGTTCAGTCTGATCATGTAGTCAGACTGAAGAAGAACCAGGCAATGAGAATTCTGAACCTAACCCGATGACAGCCCTGTGCTCAGTGGAGGTCAGTGGAGTTTGCAGATATTTCCTTTCCACAGGATATTAACACCTGCATATCTGTCCATCACAGGCCTCTCTCTTCAAATCAGCCACTTCCTGTGAGCGCCCTCTCACTCACCTTCTCCGCTTTATTGTTCATCTCTGATGTGTGACGGAGTGCAATGAAGAATGCTTCTGTGCTGACACATGATTGGTAGAGGATCACTGCTGTGCTGTCTCCTCCAGGAAGTAGGCATTTCCTTCTTCTTTGCTGACCCCACAGTCAAACATGTACATATTTACAGGCAGGGGAGTGGCGGGGAAAACATTTTAAATTCAAACAGAGGCTGAGCTTAATGGCTGCATTGGAGGGACAGTAATAACTGTTGATTTGTGTTTGATCTTACCATGAAGGCACAGGGAGAGAATGGATTAAAAGAGCATGGCAGGACTAACAAGGAGGAATCACTGGGTGAAAAGGGTTAGACAGTCCTGTTGTTCCAGTCTTGCAGAACCTAATGACAGGCCCCAAATATAGCAAAATTGCCTCCACGACTGGGAGCCATTACACAGCATTGTCTGTTAATTGTCAATCTAAAATAAAATCAATGTCAGCTAAGAAATGAAGAGTTGAGTCTGACTTTATCTCTGGACCACATCTCTTTTTTTCTTTTCAGAACCAAAAGTGGGTCCATCCTCTTGTTTGTCATCCAAGAAAGAGAGAAAAGGGCCTAGGCTGAGGTGGTGGATGGGTGGATGGATGGATTGGGGAGGGGGGGGGTTAAATATTTGTTTTATGGTCTCTCCGTTCAGCTCCAGACCTCTGTGTGCCTCTTAAGAAAACTTTCGCTCACACGGGAGCAACCAAAGCAAACAATTCCACATCGTGCCGTCTGGCTCGCCACGGACCCTCGTGTGTTTGTTTGCTCAGACAGCCACGATGACAGACGGAGGAACACTAGGATGAAAGAAAACTGAAGAAAACAGAAGCAAGAATATGAGAGCAGGAGTGGTAGGAGGAGGAGGTCAGGACTTATGGAGGTCTCCCTCACAGATGGTGTGCCTGTCCCATTCCCCAAAGCTTTTGCTTTCTTCAGATATGTCTTCAACAGTTTCTACAAGTAATTCTAGCACTTGTTAGCTTTATCCTTGTTTAAATCTCAATGAGCACTACAGGACAAGAGAAATGTGTTATTGACTGTAAGTGATGCTGCATTGTCAGTGATAACTTTAAAACAGTACTTTAAACATGGACTACAGAACTCTCGCAATTTTTTCAGCAGCGCGCCCTCTATCGATCATTAATTCAGCATCCATCTAGCATCCTACCTGTACTGTGAGCTCTCTCCAGCCAGTTGAAGACAGTCTTATCTTGACTCTTGTCTTATCTCTTGTTCTGTTCCTTTCTTTCTTTCTTTCTCCAATGATGTCTTCTTTTGTTTCTTTGCTGAATCAGCCATGGTGCACGTTCAAAACAGCCAGTGTGTTTATATCCCTTTGCTATCATGTGCTGCGGTGCATAAAGCGAAACTCCCAGATGAAAAAGTTGTATAGAGCGGTTTCTCAGCCTTGGGATGCGACTGGGCAGCAATTGCTCCAGAAATAAACATAATATATGTCACTGTGCCATCCAACGAGTCCCAGAACGCAGAGTTTTAGGGTAGGAAAATTACATAGGACTGTTTACTTTGTTTGAGGTGAACTACAATAAAATGTTCCTTTGGAAATAGCATTTATCAAATTGTCTACACCAAAATAAACACATTAAGTTATTTTAGTTAATATATATCATTGTTAACTACTTCAAGAAAATTCTGACTAGCATTTATCTGTTTCTGTGTGTATGTTTACATGCAAAAACAGTTGTACATGAGTGTGAACTCGTGTGTGTGATTTTCCTCCTCCCCTCAACTCGAGCCCATTTTGTTGTGACGAACAGAGGGGTTTGAAGGAGCAGATCAGATGATGCTGTAGAGGCTCACTGAGCACTGGGGTGAGATTAGCTCTCTCACAGAGGAATCAAGCTGACCTGGGAGGCATGCCATCAGAGGGACAGATGGATGAGAACTATTGACCTGCTGACCTGCATCAGATTCTCACTAACTCATGCTAATTCGCATGCAAATGGCTACAACTGCCCATTCTGACTTTTGAGTGGCATTTTTCTAGATCAGTTTCTTTTTTGACAGTTTTTTGGTTTGTTTGTTTTGTTTTGTTTTTTGCAGTTTTCAGTCCTATTCAACAGTGCAAACTGTGCATCTACACAAGCATACAGTAAGTACATGTAAATACACTTAAAGACACCCACACACCAACAAACACATACTCCCTTGTGGTGTGCCCTCATGGTGGTCGGTTGCACTTCTAAAGGCTTAATCTGTTGGTCCCACCTCTCTGGTTAAGAGAACAAAGGCCCCTCTCCCCTAACACAAAGGGAGCTCACACACCCCTACACATACGTTCGATTTCAGCCCCAGACAGACCACCCATTCTTGAAGACCATTGCCTCACACAGAGAGGGGACACAGCAGCAGCGGTTAATGACAAGAGTGTCGTTCCAGGCATTAAAGTCTCCTTTCCATTTTGTCCAGAGTGGGTAGTTCACACACTCTTTGTTGGAATTTTGTTCTTGTGGTAGAAAAGGCAATCAAAGGACACCGAGTTTAGGAGTACAAGGGTTTGATCTAAAGGTTTACTGGGATATGTGGTCTCAGTTGTAGACAGATTAAATCGTGTCATCACTAAAAAAAAATACTAATATTCTTAAAAAGAATAGTATAAGTATAATTCCTCTTTAGAGTAACAACTCCTGTAAAGGTCAATGAATGTTGTATTGAAAGATTACATTCATTTTTCACATGACAGTTTAAATCAAGTAATAAACTAAGCTTGGTTTTCCATGATTATTTTTAAGGGTCATTGTGTAAGAATTACTTCCATCTAATGCTGAAGTCCTGTATCACATTTGAACCTATAGTGCATTCTAGCACCTCATTTTCTCAAACATGTACTGCCATAGCGGTAGCTACTGTGTCTCAAAAAGCCTCGACAACACTGATGAAAGCATGTCATCAGAAAGTTCATGAAGTGGTGACTCAGGTGAGAAGGTTTGTGATTTCATACACATTGCAAACTGCATCCCATAACTGTCAGATATGGTTCCTCTGTGTTTGGAAGGAACAATGGTTCTTACAGGGGGAATGGATCTTGACAGGGAAACTGGCCTTGACACAGCACTGACTTTTTGTCACAGTAAAAGCCAGCTCATAAAGCCTTCTCACCGGCTTTTAACCTGGCTTTACCGCGACTGAAAGCAGGCGTTCACAGTGACTATGAAAGTGACTGAAACCACGTGAACATACACTTCTGTACCAGGGAGGCAGGTGTATTTTAGCAGAAACTACTGTTATGCTGCCCATGGTAACGAGCAACATGTCTTCCATGATGCTGCTGCATATGCATATGTTTGCTGGCGGCTTGTGACAAGATGGCAGACCATCATGGTGCTTCCTTACTGGCTTAGCCATCATATGTATGTACAAATCTAAAATTCTTCACTTAAAAGAATAAGTCAGATCATTAGCAGAGGTCATAATACACCAGTGATAACACGTATATGTAGACGTTGACTTTAGTCAGTAAACAACAGAAAATGTTACACAATGTTCCTTTAAATGTAGTGGTACTTTTAAATATTGTTAAATAAGAAAATGTAATCAGGGTGTAAGTTTATTTTCCAATCTTAGAATCTCAGCCATGCAATGTTTATAATTAAAGACACAAAGAACTGGGAAATTTCTATAAATGAAAAATAAAAATTCTTTACAAAAATCCAAACTTCTCAGGCAGCCATAGGTTCCCAGAACTTCTTACCATTGCTCTTCAAAGCACCACATGCCTGTTTAGTGTCTTGTTGAATTTGTATGGAAGTCCAAGCAACTTGAGAAATTTTTTTATGTCTGCAATGGTCTCTGCAAAATCATATCTAAATGTTTTCCATTGGCAACATCACCATCACAAGACTGACACTGTGGTTAATAAAAGAACACAAAATATAAAGGAGGTGAAAAAGTCACGTGTTAAAAATGCACTTGCAAACTTTTGCAGATTTTCTCAGTGACACTCTCTCCATGGATGGCTAATTCCACATCCATTTTGAATCTTACCTGTACTGTGAGCTCGCTCCAGCCAGTAAAAGGCACTCTTATCTTGACTCTCTTATCTCTTGTTCTGTCCCTCTCTAGCTAGAGTGTTTTACAAACAATGCTCAATGGATCAAGTTGATGAGAGGCTGATCAAATTATTTCTTCGTTTTCTTTCACAAGCTAATGAAGACTGAACTATACTGGACGCCATTGCTGTTTTAAAACAGAAAATACGTACCGGAACTGAAGTGAACCATCAAAATAACTCCAACCAAGTGAGTTTACTGGCCAATACCACCCCTGCTGCCACCTTCAGATTAGGAGGAGAAACTGCAACATGACACGGAAACAATCCATACCCCCTATGCTCGAGTGTGAGAGCAAACTCACCAGCGTCAGCTACGCCGTAACTGACCACACGCAGATGCCGCGTGAGTACAAATCCACCTTTAGCTCAAACCATGAATAAGAGCTAATAATTTCTTTTCTTTTTCTTTTTTCTTTTTTTCTTCTTCTTTTTTGTGTGTTTAAATCAAACAAGGACATAAAAAAAGTGTTTTGGTAAAGTACTGTTTTGTTAAAAAATAAGAATGTTATTTCGACCCCATGTCTTAGAGTGGCCCATGGTTGAGAGGGCAATATTAACCAGTAAGTGTCTTGATGAGCAGGAGCCAATGGTCATTAAATTCATTCACCATTTCTCAGGTTTCAGAAGGCGTAATAAAAACCTGATTGATTCATAATATTGTCATTCAGTACCTTCTTGTCACTCCAGATTATACAGCAGGTTTCAGTGAAGACCCAGTTCAAGCCAAAAATAATTAACATATTTATAATATCTGGTAGTCTAACAAAATACTGTCAATTTGTTGAAGTTGACATGTTGTTCCTGACCAAGCAACGCTGGAAGATGTTTGGTAAGCTGGTGGTAAAAATTTCCCCAACTATTCTATTAAGGTTGAATTTCTGCAATAAGTAGACAAGAAAAGTGGGTCAGGAATCCAGTTAGACTTTCATTTATGTTCATTAGATTTTTCAGCTGAGATAAAGTTAGGTTGTTTTAATACATTTTTAATATAAGCTTTAACAGCTATACTTTTACATTTTTATGCAGAAATTATTGGAGAAACCAGACATTGCACGTTACATGATAGTGAACCTAACAGCTGCTAGATCAAAAGAAATTTCCTATATAAGGATGTAAAGCTGTTTTAATGGCAGTCCTGTTCTGAAGTTAATTAGCTATCTGTTAACTTAGCTCAAGAGTCAAAACAGCATCTAGTCATTTTTAGATGTTCAAGTGTGTTTTAATGATTGGACCAAGCTTCCCACCAGAGACCCTTCTGTGCCCACAGGATGCATATTCTCCTGAGGATCCTGCTTGACTGACTGAGTAACTCCATTTGTTTGAGCTGAGCTTTCTTCCCGTTTACTCACAGCCTCAGCCGAGTTGCCTGCCAGATCTCCGTAATCCGCAAACAATTATCATATTTGCTTCAGCCGACGACTCAGTTTTTTGTTTACTGATTGAAAATTAACAATTTACACAGCTGGGTTTGTAGCGAACACCTTTCTTGTCTGGCAGCGCTCCATCTGGAATCAGAACAGGAGGGTTGGTTGTTTGTCAAGGTTAAAAATGAAGCACACATAAACACGCACGTCAGTAAGAGAAGTGAAAATATAAGAAAACAGAGAGATTTTTATTTTTACTAAACTGAAAAAATATGAAGTAAGTGAAGAAACTGAATTTATTTAGCAACCAGACGCAGCAAAATCCAGCAGCAAAATTAAAAGATGTGTAAAAAGAAAATGTATAGGGGAGTCTTCTTAAAACCAGATGTTTTTTTCTTCTTTTTTTAAAGAACAATTGGATGGCTCACATTTTCCATGAACTGTTTGAGTGGTTTCTAAACAGAAAAGAGCTGAAGCCCTTAAAAAAAAAAAAAAAAATACTGTGTGTTTGGATGTGGTTTAAATGCTTTTGCAAATTATATAAATTTCAGGGCAAATATATTCAAGAATTGGGGTTTTTATATCAGGTAATGAGTATTATCATTTTTTGTGTAAACAATGTTAAGTTATAGTCCAATAGATCATAGATCAGGTATTAAAAGATCAAGAACTGAGTAAACTAATCCCGGTAAGAAAACCGTTTACCGTCAATAAACAGGACTCCGTATTTGATAGGCCTACCTAATTTTCAATGCTCATAATTCACAAGGTCAAAATATTGATGTCAAATTGAATACTATTTATTCAAAGTGAAAAAATCCCAGTCAGATACCTAATGCTATAATATGAACTGTCATTGATTTATTTCTCCATTTAATGAAATAAGTAGATGGCACCAAAAAGACTGCATTAAAATGTGACTTTTTACTAGTAATTTTACTAATTTGTTTTTCAAATAAGGAAATATCTTGAAATAAAAGCTAATTAAATTAGATCTGTCTGGATTTTTTGTTTTAGTTCATTTTTAAACTTCACTAGCTCTAATTAAAACCAGTTTCTAAACAACAGGAGAACATGTATAATTAGTAAAGGTCTTTCCTGCACACTGCAGTCCAAAAGTGATTATTACATTAGATTTTATTTCCTTCAAATTCTGCACTACAGAACTTTTTCCACAACTTTCTGGTATCTTTTTGTCAGGAAAATCTACCAGTTCTGTCATGCTGATTTATTTTATGTAATAATGATCCCATTAAACTCAATCAATGCTGAATAAAACAATTCCTAATCTGGATATAGAAAAACATTAAATGTCAATCCCTTCTAATTTTCAGCTGTAACTGACCTCTGTTGAAAAATTCATGCAAATTCATCCACTTCTTTTGAGACAAGTGGATGAATAAAGCATACTGCATTACCCCATTAGTTACTTAAAAAAGGTATAAGAGAGCATGGGCCATGGGAAGGTTTTCCCTCAGAGTGCCCTTCTGTTTAAAGCTGTCATACTTTTTTCTGAATGTCAGGTTTCTCATTAATATGGAGTCTCGGAATCTTGTTTCTCTGCTTCAGTGTTTAATACACTCATTTTTGTAACTTTCCCCCCTTTTTTTTGCATTGTTTTGGTTGCTCATCAACGCTTAAACTCTGAGAAACCAATTATTTCAAGCTGAGGTCAAATATTTTTATATTGCAAGAGCGAGATTGTTACTATACTCAAAAGATTTAAAACTGGAAGTTTGACCTGGTGTTTGTTTAACTGAGTCAGCAATATACTAAATTATTTGACTAAAGCTTAGATGTGAAGAGATTTTAAGAGCGTATAAGAGAGTGTATAAGAGCAGGTGTTAGTCTACCATTTTTCAGGCATTTTGGTATAGGCAATTTTTATAAAAAAAAACAAAAAAAACAAAAAACAGAATAGTTAAAAAAATAAAAACTATTAGCGAGTCCTTAAAAGATGAACATAAAGTAAAAACTTACTTGTTCTTGCCCCGTTTCTGGAGATGAAGATTGCACTGGAGATGTGTTTGCAGACTTTTTTTTTGGCCAACGGTGAAGGGAAAGGAAGCATTTGGATATACTGGGCAACAGGTACCAGGTTTCCAGCTCTTTGGATGCTGCCAAGTCATATATCTAGGTGGAACTGTTTGGCACGCAGCCCGTATCAACCAGCAGATCTGTTGCTGAGGCTTTGAAATTATGTAAAAACATGCATTTGCTCTGGTCGGCCGAGCTGGCACCATCTGACGTTTGGTTGGTAAAGAAGGAAACATGTGGAGAAAGAAAAAAACACAGGAAACAACAAAGTATGAAAGTAGATTTGGAAAACTGAGCTGAAAAGACTCTAATTGAACACCAGTAAAGCGAAACACTGCAGATTTGCTTTTTCACTTTATGTTCTTTTATCTATTTATTCCTTTTACAGCATAACATTGAAGAGCATGTGTATTTTTAAAATATTAGCTTCTGCTTAGTGATTTCACTCATAACGCATTTAACTTTTAAATAAGCCGTTTGAATTGACTAATACCTTCTATGATTGATATGTTTTCTCTTTTAACTGCTCTTAATATTTCTGGTCTTTGTCTTCTGTCACTTAATATTAATATTTTTAAATAAAAGTGTATTTACATTGTTAAAATGGGGACATTTACATCAGAATTTAAAAGAAATGGAGATGTGTGAAGAGGAAGATATATTCTACAGTCTATAATATTAATAGATGTATACACTGTATATTTACTGTCTTAGAATTATAACAAAGTCATAAAAAAGTTGCAGAACATCTTATTTACCTAGTTTACTCTTTCATTTTTAGTTCTTGTTTACACACCTTATAATTCTTTATAGCTGCTGATATAGTATTTCAATTTTTTTTCCGCTAAGAGGAAACAATATAGCTAATAAGCAACAAAATTAAAGTAATATAGAAATAAATAAAGAGAAGTGTGTATTCACACAAATTATTGATATACTTTATTAATCTACATAATATCTGCTCTGATAAAGTTGTGTCGTGTCACTGACTGAATGACAGTTGAAAACATTAATCATACTTTAGTGTCAAACTTGGGTTTGATGGTTCAAAGCTCTGCATGTAATCGTGCCATCCGCCTGCGTCCTTCCTCTTTAAGGGAACTCAGGATTGAAAATGCTGTTCACTTCAGTGTGGAAATGTTCATATAAGTATTGTTTCCCTGTGGGTAGGTGGGCGGATGTGCCGTTGTGGCGTATTTAAATGTTTTGATTTAAGAACGTATTGTTTTTCCCAGTCTTTATGCTAAGCTAACATTACAAACTGTAGTTTCCCATTAAATGAACAGACTGCACAGATATTATCTTGTCACCATACTTGGCAAGAGAACAAATGCAACAACTGCCAAACTGTCATTCCTTCACACATTTTACTTTGTCAGCTTTGGTTTTTATTGCGGAAGCCAAATTTGTGGCCAGGTCCTGAAGTTCACATAGCAGAGGAAGGAATCGTGGCTATGTTGATACCAGCAAATGAAGCTCAACAGTTAAAGCGACTGATTTAATCAGTGAAATTGGTGAATCAGTCTGTTTGGAAAATGCATTGATCAGGATTCTCTTGTGCTGGACACTGACAGATTTTAGAGTAAGAATATGTTTTTGAACATCTATCTCAACTTTTTCATGTTACTTCTAATATTTTTTCCCCAACAGCACCTTCAGTTAAACGTTGAAGGAGAACTAGGCAATAAGTGTATATAAATAATAGGAAGATTTTTGTTCTAAATAGATACAAATGTAGATTTTCTTAGTCTAATGATGGTCAGTGTGTATATACTTTTTTGATGTTCAAATCAAAATCTCCAAGCTTGTGTTTTTTTTATTTGTTTGTTTTTTTTCACATAGTATATCTATTTTTGCATTTGATTTAAAGAAATGATTTTGCTGATCATACTGTTTTCATACTGGAGTTATTTTGTGACCAAAAACATCTGGGCTCGATGATCGCTTAAGTCCTCCTCAGAGTAAAGTTGGCTCTAAAAAACTTGCTCTCTTAAATATATTGTATAAACAAGATAATCCCTATAATTAAAATGATTTGAAAATGCAATTATTGTAAGTTGTAATTTCTAACTTTTTAAAAAAAGATTTATTTATATGTTCATGTATTCTTCCGTTCCCACAGTTTAAAGACTGAACACATCTAAAAAACATTAATTCGACTTGTGTCGACACTGAACTTTAATGGAAATCCTACCATATGGATATTTATTGAAATGCAAACATATTTCACATATCATTGGCATATGACTAATATTTACGTTTGGCATGACACCGAAGAAAAAAATTAGTTGTGTACATAAACAAAGATTTTCGAAAGTCAGCTGGCAAAAAATCGTACTGTTTACCATGACTTCCATCCCACACACTGATTCTTGGCTGAGTTTTTAGCCTGAGATTCCAAGATTGATTGTGGAGGCTTGTGTGGGTGTCTCATGTAAATACAATCTTGCCTTCTTCCTCCTCATAGCAATTCTTGTATGCAAACCAATGAACCACGGTTTCCTGGAGCACAGTCTATTATTTTCTGGCCCAATTGCAGGGTTTTCATACTTTTCCCTTTTTCATTCTGGGGTAAAATGGGGTGATGCTGACATGGCTATGTCTTCTAAGTCTGTCTATAAAATATAGTGTGTGAACTTGTGACCATACAGCTCCTATTTCCACTGAAAAAGACTCATCTGTTATTTTTCTACATGGAGTCTTTAGTATCTAAATGTAATACTGAGCTAAAATGACTAGTTGTCTAATTTACATGCAGACCAACCCAGCTGTTTGTGAAACAGATTAATCAGAGTCACTTCTTTTCTTTATAATTTCTAAATAATTGAGAAGTACAAACCATAGAGTTATTATCCAAGAAGTGAAACCGCTTTTACAAAGAATCTGTCATGTTTATGGAGTTTAAAACAATATCTTAAAAAATTTCAACAGCTCAATTTGTGTAGATAGTCATGATTTGACAGATTTTACACATTTAGTGGGGACATTATTTTGTCAGATAAAGGTAACTAAAAAATCAAAAGTCAAAAGTCAAATGTGATTTTTTTTTTCCATTTCATTTCATTCATTAAATTTTTTTCATCCTAGCGATTCTTTAAATCCACATTTGTCTCTAACGTTAAAACACATTTTTTATCTACAATTTTAGGGTCATGGGAAATTAAACTGTCAGACATCAGCTTTGTAATGACGGCTCCAGAGTTAAAATCAAATTTTGCATATCTTTGGAAATACAAAAACAAATGAGAAAAAAGTGAGTGGAAAAAAATATATAAATTAATTAAATAAATAAAATAAATCTCTATTAAGAGTACAGTAAGGTGTAAAAAATTTTTAATAATTTAATTTAATTTAATTTATTTAATAAACCCCTTATGCTCTGTCCACTTTGACATTTCTCCTTAAAGGCTAATTCGTCATCCACCTTGTCTCTCGTCTCTTCTCTGGGCATCTCCAGCAAGTAAAAGCCAGTGCAATGTTGACTCTTGACTTATCTTTTGTTCTAGCACTTCCTCTCTTTTTTCCCTTTCTTCTGATAATATCCTCTTGTGTTTCTTTGCTGAATCAGCCATGGTGCAAGTCCAAAATGATATCCAGCTGTTGGCGTGTGACATGGTGCCGTAAAACCAAAAGCGGCTGTCACGTGATGCTCCAGGCTGGAACACAAAGTTATTAATTCCGGTTTCTTGGCATCAGGACCCTGCAGGGCAATGACAGTCTCAGGAATGTGCATACTGAATGTCAGTGTGTTATCAAAACAAGTCAGAGTTTTAAGGTCAGAAACTTATGTAGTATATGTCTTAGGATAGATGCTGCAGAAAACATTTAGTAAAAGTTTACTAAATCAGTAAAGGCTGGAATGCTTTCATCTATTTTAAACAGGCTTTTGGTTATTTATAATCACATGTTTGCAGAATTATAATTATCTATTTGACCCGCACTTGTTCACATATCTGTCTTGTAAGACCTTAAGCAAGGCCATTTCTATTCTGTTTTCCATCAACACAATCCCTCATACAATTAAATTTATAGAGCACGCCTCTTTGGCTTATCTACGTTTTCAGTATCAAAGCAGTGATAAGTGAGGAGGAAGAATCACATATTATTAATCTCAGCAATGCATTAACCCTGAAGGACATACTGTGTGTGATACTTGATCTGTTGGATATTTTAAGTTTTATGAGCTGGAACAAAGCTGTTTCACAGGTTAGTGGTTTTAATGCACTTGTAAAATGCTCTTCATGCTGCAAGAAAAAGACATAAATAGTATTTTATCATCATTTTTACTAACACACAAAGAAATCATTTCTTTTCAATGACACCAATGCTCATCAAATCAAAACCAATTGTATTCTTAAAACACATTTTAGACAAAAAGTAGTACAAAGTGCTCCACATAAAAACACACAAATAACACCCCCTCCCCACCCCTCCTTTTTTTTTTTTTGATTCTTTAACTGAATATTTATTAGGAAAAAAAACTATCTGGCTTGATGCATGCTGTGAGGAAAAGATATCTTGGGGATCCGTTCACACCAGGAGCCAGCCCACTCATGACCGCTGGAAACCACCCAGATCAGGACAGACCGAGGTCTGCACTACACCCATAGGGCTGCGGTTCATGACTCCCCACGGCAATGACCTTGCAGAATGAGCAGGCATACTCCCCGACATGAAGACTCCTCATGAGTAAAACAATAAGATCAATTAAAAGCAACCGGTATAAAATATAAATAAAGGACTTCATTAAAACAGTGTACTTGGGCAAAACAAAACAATAAAACCAGAGTCACATATATAGGTGGTATTTAAAATAAACAGAAAAGTTTATAATTAAATAATAAGTAAAAAATAAATCTATAAACAATACACTAAAAAGGTAGGTCTTGAGCCACTTTTTAAAAACATTAACAGTCTCTGCAGCCCTGATGCTCTTTGGCAGGCTGTTCCACAGTCGAGGGTCATATTGGTGGACAGAGGCGTCTTCATAAGTCATGACCATGAAAGGAATGTTATACTGAAAGCTGATCTAATCATTCTTCATGATACTGCTGACATAGAGTGGCTTTTACTTGTCAGTCTGAGGTGATGGTGCTAGACAACTTTTTGTTAACATTTTTAAGAAATATTATTTGTGGGGAAATTGAGTTTGTTAAATATTAAGTATTAAAAACTTTTATATGGAAAATCCGGCTCATATTCTACAGAACTTGTAGTAAGACAAACAGCTCCACTTTGAAAGAGAGAATAATGCTGACACCACTGCTGAACAAAGTATTGGTGCGATCGAAGCCAGCGTTAGCTTTGTCAGCTGTAAACCGGACTGTGTGTGTTCCAGTGATTTATTCAGCTTCCCTGCTGAACGCATGTAGTGGCTGAACACCCTGCTGCTTGCAATGACAGGCTCCATAGCAATCTGCCAGACACACAGCAGGACAAGACAAGCTCCCAGCTTCTGTTCCGTCTCTGGAGCTGCACATCCAACCTATTACTTTTCTGTCCAACATCATCATCTTTCTCTGTCACTCTCAATGATGCAGGACCTTCGTCTTTTAGCTGACACTTTAAGAAGTTGCTGCATTTTGATTTTTGAAGACAGACACACTGCCACCACTTCTGAATGATGACAGAAAATTTCTTATACTATATATCAGAATTTTTAGAAATCATGAGGTTTTTTTTAATTGTTATTGTTAATGCAATTTTAGGACATACTTTGTGGGCTATTATCTTAAAAGCAGAGCACAGCATATTTTGGGATATTTAAAAACAAACATGGAAGTGAATCATAAATAAAAAAAAATAAATCTGTTAGGTCCTAAAGAAAAGTTGCAAATAGATTTAAGGCCTTTCCATACTGGCCACAATTTCTTTACCCACACACTCACAATTACTTTAAAAACAGTCTGACCATTGACATGTTCATCCTTTTGCAATGGAAAACATTACACCAGCTCTTTGCCCTGGCTCCATGTATTTCCCTTCCCTGTTCTCTCTGCTCAGCCAGCTATCACTCTCTAACGACAGATCAATCACTGCAACCATATGTGGTGATGTCATCTTCTTTGAGAGTGAAAGGGAGGGGCTTGTCATGTCCATCTGCTCTGGAACATTCCAGTGCTTTAGCATTTGCACGGCTGTCAGGCGGACAATAAAACGTAATTTTTCTCCAGTGAATAGAAAAAGATTTGGCTGGTGTAAGATTAATGTATTCTCAAAGAAATCTCTTGCATTTAGGATGTGCACAATATGTCTTGGTATATTTAGTAAATGTGCATGCTTTAATTATCAATGAGTTTGTTTCTTATTATGAAGCTTTTTTTTTCTGAGGGAATATAATTAATAGTAAATACACATTAGTCCTTGTAAAGAAAAACACTCCATTGTTTGAATGTAAGGTAGACTCTGAAACATCTGCTACTGCATCAACTCAAAGTACTGTGCGCTTTTTACTCCAAATCTATGAAAGATGGTGCACATACACATACACACGTACACACAAAGATACACACATCTATCCCATGGGAAGTGCCATCAAAGGAGTAGGGCATCTCCCAGCTACACAAGTCTTGGACCTCCTCTCCATCTACACGCGCCATGCAGCAATTACCACCATTAAACTACTCGCCACCTGTTAACAGCCATGTAAATATTCATCTGCCGTGGAGAGAACATTTCAGCCACTGCCTGCTCTTTGGTGTTACCCAAAGATTTGCATTGAATATGGAAAAAAAATTGGATGGCTATAAGAGTTGCTGTTGTTTAGTTGGTTACCTATAAACAAAGAGTGAGAAAATAGCTTATTTACATGTGCATGTGCAAACAAATGGTGATTGCTGATAAATAACAAATTACTTTGCAACAAGAGTAGATTCTCATGTGGAAACATTTACCTGAAGGTAAATTAAAATGTAAATTGGAGCCATATTCGCTGATTCAGGCCATATGTTTCATCTGCTGAGAGAGAGATGAAACGCAATGTAAGGTTAGTTTTCAGGATATATGTTTTGAAGATGCAGCAGTTGTCCTCTTAATGGTTAGCTGAATATAAGGTTTGATTAACTAAGTATAAATTATTGTTTCTATGAAACACACAAACAAACAAAACAAAGCCAAAGAACAATGATTCAAAAAGGAAAACTAAAAACTAAAACTAAACAAACACAAGCTAAAGCTTGTGTATATTAATCTATCTATTCATCCATCCATCCATTTGTTTTACTGCTTATTGGAGGTCAGGCTGTGGGGGCAGCAGCTTAAACAGAAAAACCCTTAGACTTCCTTTTCTCCCCGCCACTTCATTCAGCTCATCCGGGGGAATCCCAAAACGTTCCCAGACCAGCTGAGAAACATAGTCCCTCCAGTGTATCCTGTGTATTTCTCAATTTCACACCGATACCATTTCTGGCTCTGATTCTGGTTTTAGGCTCTGATCTGGAATCCCAGAACCTTGGTGTTTTCTGGCTAACCACCTACGTTCATACCAGTTTAACCAGAACCAAAATGGGAGGACTTTACTCCACGGAAGTAAACATGAATAGATTTGGTTAAGTCCTCAGGCTCCAGCATAACATACAGATTTCCAAAATTAACAATATATTGAGATGACCGAAGTTTCCAGGCAACATCGAAATACAACAGCATTCCGGTTTTATTCTAAATGACTTATTCCAGCATTTGAGCAACCAAAGTTAGGCTATCTGAAGTTGTTATTCAATGGGTGATCCGTAGTCAGCCTCATGGGGTGAGAAGGTACTCAGTCGGCATCGTTGGTTGTGACTGCTTCAGTGGCTGTCCATCAGCTGGAACCATAAATACAGTATGTGACAACATGTCCAGCTCTATGTTTGTCCCAGTGTTTTATATTGTCGTAGTATTCCTTCTTTACTTTCAGAAATGACTGATTACTTGGTCTACCATTTGTTTCTGTTCCTTTGTTTGTTTGCCTGAATGTTCATAATTGGTGCAAGAACTGGCACCATGGGACATTCTTAGAAAACCTCAGCAGAGAGGGACCCCGGAGACAGCCGAAGTCATCATAAACACACACACACATATATATATAATATATACATATATATATATATATATAGATAGATAGATAGATAGATAGATAGATAGATAGATAGATAGATAGATAGATAGATAGATAGATAGATAGATAGATAGATAGATAGATAATATTCATAGAGGCATTTAAAGGTGTACTACAGTTATTCTAGGGAATGCGGTGTTCTTGTTTTTGTTTTTGCAATCTCTTTTTGTTTTATTATTTTACTAATGTTTCTCGTTCAAATGTCTTATTGAAATTATATTCTTCTCTAAAATGTTTTCAGGGTTTTTGTTTTTACTCTCTAGTAATGTCTGAAATAAATCCATTGTAACATTGTCTGTAAACATACTCTGCTGTTAACCGGCAGAAACGTGATAATTATCAGAATTTCTTGCTGCTGTAGTCTCAGTTGTCACAACACCATGTTGTGAGGTCAAAACACTGACAATGATTCTGTGTAATTGTTGTCTAATTGTTCTAATCAATATGAGCCTGTAAAATGTTTGCATGGCATCAGTCAATACACACATTAAGGGCAACAAGAACTTTAAGCAACAGCTCATCATGTCACTGGAAACAAGAAAGAAAATTTATAGATAAGCATTGTGTAGTTAGACATACATTTTCCCATTTCCACTGCATGTTTTAAAGTACTTCTCCACAAATCATCAATCTATTGTTACTTTACTGTCCTACTTTCAAATTTAGTCTTCACTGAGTAATTGTCTAGACACAAGGACGCCTAAAACCTTTGCATGTGGCACAGAAAATCTTCGAGTGCCTCATGTGCATTGGCTCCAATTCAGCATCCAGCTCAATTCGTTAGGGGTTGTATGTAATGAGCCATGACCAGGAGGTGTTTTAACTTGTGGTTTGTAAATCAATATTACATTAAAAGGAACTGCTTTTATGTCTCTCACAACTCTCCAGCTCATGTTTTATAGTCTCAGTGGTGTTTAGAGCTATAGCTAACATTTTTGTTAAGCCTTAAGCTGCACAGATGAAAAAGATTGCCTGGAGTTTTCACAGATTTGATATCACTTTGTGCAATTGGATATTGTCAGCTAGCAGAGTCATCAATGTTTGCATTTGACTGTGGCTTTTGGGTGTTTTATTTCCATTTCTTTTGTTGGACGTATGGTTTCTTGAGAAATAACCTGCTCTGCCCCGATCCTGAGGTCTTGCCCTAGTCATTTTTTATCCCAGGCCTTTCAGGGATGAGACCACATCTGTCTCCGGTCACTATTTACACGCTCTTTCACCATAAAGTACTCCAAGTCACACATGTACCGGCAGACAAACACACACACATCCTCCTTCTATCTCATGCCTAATTCAAACCTGCCTTATGAGTCCCCTGGCAGGTCCACACAAAGTCAGCTCAACACATGCACACAGACATTTAATCACTGGAAAGCAGCGCAGGCCACATATAAATCCATCTTGTAAAGCATCTTCCAGACCGTTCCCAATGTGAATGAGATGTCCTAAAGCCTTGTGGTGTTATCTGCCCTCCTCAAAGGCAAGAATGTGATCTATACTCCTCTAATTGTTGCAGGAGGGGGAGGTTTTATAAGCACACTGTGGATAGGCTAAAAGGCTAAATAAATCCTACAGCTTGTAGCTTATAAATCCTCACATTCTGTCTTGTTTTCTTCATTACAACCGTGGCATCTTTTGGATGCAGGATTTGGATAAACACACTGAAAATAATTCTTAGCAGCCCTTTTAGTAGTCATTCAAATCTAGATTTATATTCTATGAAAGAACTGACAACAACCATCAAATGGCATGTCTTGCAAATTACAACTTCAAAAACTTCCAAGCATGACCTGACCTCAGTCCAAGTTGCTATCAAATACTTAGGTGTTAGACTTTCTTCCCTTCTGTTATCATGACAGTATAGAATATGTAACTCACTATCAAGTCTGACCAGTCTTGGCAGGTCTGGTGTCCGTGCCTTCTGTCTACAATAGCTGGTTAGCCATGTCTGACATCTGTGGCTCCCTGCTGTCAGGGTGAATGCCAGGCTGAATAATGCAGCAGGGTGACTGTTACAGAAGGTACATGCTACTCTACTCTGCCTCTTCTGGATATGGGGCCTGCAATGGGCTGCATACAGTTCATGAAAAGACATGAAAATTTGACTTTTGTCACATGAAGCGGCAATAAATAGCATACAATCACTAACAAAGTAACCAGTAAATATCTGACACCCAGTTGCCAGAGGAGAACATCACAATTTTACATTTCCTAAAATCACAAATGTGTATTGTTCCAGTGTCTATCAGGTTGTCATTTTAAGTTCTTTTTAAACAAATGTAGACATTTAGGAAAGGAGTTAGTGGAATAAATAGGGCTTTCCCAAAGACATAAATTCTAATCACTTATTTTCACTTTGGACACTAACTGCTCCTTAAGGGTTACAAAAATGTGCATTGGCTTGAAATATTTCAATTTCCTCACAGAGTATCACTGTGTGCAGAGGTGG